>NW_021701183.1:1223976-1363561 GCF_005190385.1 Monodon monoceros
TTCTTTCTTTCTTTCTTTCTTTCTTTCTTTCTTTCTTTCTTTCTTTCCTTCCCTCCTTTAGAGAACAAATCATCCCAAATTGAGGAGGTGGACTTTGAGAGCAAGATTTATGATTTTTTCCCCTTTACCTCTTTTTGTGAAGGTGTATTTGTATGCTTCTGTGTATGATTTTGCCTGTATAGCTTTGCTTCCACCATTTGTCCTAAGGTTCTAACCATCCCTTTTTTTTTTTGAAATAATTATTTTTTAATTTAATAACTTTATTATATTTTACTGTATATTCTTTCCTACTTTCTTTTTTTTTCCTTACCTCCTTCCTTCCTTCCTTCCTCCCTCCCTCCCTCCCTCCTTTATTTCCTTCTTTCCTTCTTTCCTTCTTTTCTTCTTTCTTTCATCCTTCCTTCCTTCTTTCCCTCCTTTCTTTCTTTCTTTCTTTCGTGCTTTCTTGCTTTCTTCCTACTTCTACTAATTCTTTCTCTCTACATTTTCTCCCTTTCATTCTGAGCCATGTGGATGAAAGGCTCTTGGTGCTGTAGTCAGGAGTCAGTGCTGTGCCTCTGAGGTGGGAGAGCCACCTTCAGAACACTGGTCCACAAGAGACCTCCCAGCTCCATGTAATATCAAATGGTGAAAATCTCCCAGAGATTTCCATCTCAACACCAGCACCCAGTTTCACTCAATGACCAGCAAGCTACAGTGCTGGACAACATATGCCAAACAACTAGCAAAACAGGAACACAACCCCACCCATTAGCATAGAGGTGGCCTAAAATCATAATAAGCGCACAGACACCCTCAAACACACCACCAGACATGGACCTGCCCACTACAGAGACAAGATCCAGCCTCATCCACCAGAACACAGCCACTAGTCCCCTCCACCAGGAAGCCTACACAACCCACTGAACCAACCTTAGCCACTGGGAACAGACATCAAAAAAAACGGGAACTACGAACTTGCAGCCTGCAAAAAGGAGACCCCAAACACAGTAAGATAAGCAAAATGAGAAGACAGAAAAACACACAGCAGATGAAGGAGCAAGATAAAAATGCACCAGACCTAACAAATGAAGAGGAAATAGGCAGTCTACCTGAAAGGAATTCAGAATAATGATAGTAAAGATGATACAAAATCTTGGAAATGGAATGGACAAAATGCAAGAAACATTCAACAAGGACCTAGGAGAACTAAAGATGAAACAAACAATGATGAACAAAACAATAGATGCAATGAAAAAGACTCTAGATGGGATCAATAGCAGAATAACTGAGGCAGAAGAATGGATAACTGACCTGGAAGATAAAATAGTGGAAATAACTTGGCAGCACAGAATAAAGAAAAAAAGAATGAAAAGAACTGAGGACAGTCTCAGAGACCTCTGGGACAACATTAAATGCACCAACATTCGAATTATAGGGGATCCAGAAGAAGAAGAGAAAAAGAAAGGGAATGAGAAAATATTTGAAGAGATGATAGTTGAATACTTCCCTAATATGGGAAAGGAAATAATTAATAAAGTCCAGGAAGCACAGAGAGTCCATACAGGATAAATCCAAGGAGAAATACATCAAGACACATATTAATCAAAGTGTCAAAAATTAAATACAAAGAAAGCATATTAAAAGCAGCAAGGGAAAAACAACAAATAACACACAAGGGAATCCCCATAAGGTTAACAGCTGATCTCTCAGCAGAAACTCTGCAAGCCAGAAGGGAGTGGCAGGACATACTGAAAGTGATGAAGGAGAAAAACCTGCAACCAAGATTACTCTACCCAGCAAGGATCTCATTCAGATTTGATGGAGAAATTAAAATCTTTACAGACAAGCAAAAGCTTAGAGAGTTCAGCACCACCAAACCAGCTTTACAACAAATGCTAAAGGAACTTCTCTAGGCAAGAAACACAAGAGAAGGAAAAGACCTACAATAATGAACCCAAAACAATTTAGAAAATGGTAATAGGAACATACATATTGATAATTAACTTAAATGTAAATGGATTAAATGCTCCCACCAAAAGACACAGATTGGCTGAAGGGATACAAAAATAACACCCATATATATGCTGTCTACAAGAGACCCACTTCAGACCTAGGGACACATACAGACTGAGAATGAGGGGATGGAAAAAGATATTCCATGCAAATGGAAACCAAAAGAAACCTGGAGTAGCAATTCTCATATCAGACAAAATAGACTTTAAAATAAAGACTATTAGAAGAGACAAAGAAGGACACTACATAATGATCAAGGGATCAATCCAAGAAGAACAAATAAAAATTGTAAATATTTATACACCCAACATAGGAGCACCTCAATACATAAGGCAAATACTAAGAGCCATAAAAGGGGAAATTGACAGTAACACATTCATAGTACGGGACTTTAACACCCCACTTTCACCAATGGAGAGATCATCCAAAATGAAAATAAGTAAGGAAACACAGTTTTAAATGATACATAAAACAAGATGGACTTAATTGATATTTATAGGACACTCTATCCAAAAACAACAGAATAGGGCTTCCCTGGTGGCACAGTGGTTGAGAGTCCGCCTGTCAATGCAGGGGATTTGGGTTCGTGCCCGGGTCCGGTAGGATCCCACGTGCCACGGAGCGGCTGGACCCATGGGCCATGGCCACTGAACCTGCACGTCCGGAGCCTTTGCTCCACAGCAGGAGAGGCCACGGCGGTGAGAGGCCCACGTACCACACAAAAAAAAAAAAAAACAGAAAACACATTGTTCTCAAGTGCTCATGGAACATTCTCCAGCATAGGTCATATCTTGGATCACAAATCAAGCCTTGGTAAATTTAAGAAAATTGAAATTGTATCAAGTATCTTTTCCAACCACAATGCCATGAGACTAGATATCAATTATAGGAAAAGATCTGTAAAAAATACAAACACATGGAGGCTAAACAATACACTACTTTATAACGAAGTGATCAAACGAAAGAGGAAATAAAAAAATACCTAGAAACAAATGACAATGGAGACACAACGACCCAAAACATATGGGATGCAGCAAAAGCAGTTCTAAGAGGGAAGTTTATAGCAATACAAGCCCACCTTAAGAAGCAGGAAACATCTCGAATAAACAACCTAACCTTGCACCTCAAGCAGTTAGAGAAACAAGAACAAAAAAACCCCAAAATTAGCAGAAGGAAAGAAATCATAAAAATCAGATCAGAAATAAAGGAAAAAGAAATGAAGGAAACAATAACAAAGATCAATAAAACTAAAAGCTGCTTCTTTGAGAAGATAAACAAAATAGATATACCATTAGCCAGACTCATCAAGAAATAAAGGGAGAAGTCTCAAATCAATAGAATTAGAAATGAAACAGGAGAAGTAACAACTGACACTTCAGAAATAAAAAAGATCATGAGAGATTACTACAAGCAACTCTATGCCAATAAAATGGACAATCTGGAAGAAATGGACAAATTCTTAGAAATGCACCACCTGCCAAGACTGAATCAGGAAGAAATAGAAAATATGAACAGACCAATCACAAGCACTGAAATTGAAACTGTGATTTTAAAACTTCCAACAAGCAAAACCCCAGGACCAGATGGCTTCACAGGCTAATTCTATCAAACATTTAGAGAAGAGCTAACACCTATCCTTCTCAAACTCTTCCAAAATATAGCAGAGGGAGGAACACTCCCAAATTTCTTCTACGAGGCCACCATCACCTTGATGCCAACACCAGACAAGGATGTCACAAAGAAAGAAAATTACAGGCCAATATCACTGATGAACATAGATGCAAAAATTCTCAACAAAATACTAGCAAACAGAATCCAACAGCACATTAAAAGGATCATACAACATGATCAAGTGGGGTTTATTCCAGGAATGCAAGGAATCTTCAATATATGCAAATCTATCAATGTGATAAACCATGTTAACAAATTGAAGGAGAAAAACCGTATGCTCGTCTCAATAGATGCACTGAAAGCTTTTGACAAAATTCAACACCCATTTATGATAAAAACCCTGTAGAAAGTAGGCATAGAGGGAAATTTCCTCAACATAATAAAGGCTATATATGACGAGCCCACAGCCAACATCATCATCAATGGTGAAAAACTGAAAGCATTTCCACAAAGATCAGGAGCAAGACAAGGTTGCCCACTCTCACCACTCTTATTCAACATAGTTTTGGAAGTTTTAGCCACAGCAATCAGAGAAGAAATGGAAATAAAAAGAATCCACATTGGAAAAGAAGAAGGAAAGCTGTCACTGTTTGCAGATGACAGGATACTATACATAGAGAATCCTAAGGATGCTAGCAGAAAACTACTAGAGTTAATCAATGAATTTGGTAAAGTAGCAGGATACAAAATTAATGCACAGAAATCTCTGGCATTCCTATACACTAATGATGAAAAACATGAAACTGAAATCAAGAAAACACTCCCATTTACCATTGCAACAAAAAGAATAAAATATCTAGGAATAAACCTACCTAAGGAGATAAAAGACCCGTATGCAGAAAATTATAAGACACTGATGAAAGAAATTAAATATGATACAAATAGATGGAGAGATATACCATGTTCTTGGATTGGAAGCATCAATATTGTGAAAATGACTCTACTACCCAAAGCAATCTATAGATTCTATGCAATCTCTATCAAACTACCACTGGCATTTTTCACAGAACTAGAACATAAAATTTCACAATTTGTATGGAAACACAGAAGACTCCGAATAGCCAAAGCCATATTGAGCACAAATAACGGAGCTGGAGTAATCAGGCTCCCTGACTTCAGACTATACTACAAAGCTACAGTAATCAAGACAGTATGGTACTGGCACAAAAACAGAAATATAGATTAATGGAACAGCATAAAAAGCCCAGAGATAAACCCATGCACATTTGTTCACCTTATCTTTGATAAAGGCGGCAGGAATGTACAGTGGAGAAAAGACAGCCTCTTCAATAAGTGGTGCTGGGAAAAGTATGAGATTAGATCACTCCCTAACACCATACACAAAAATAAGCTCAAAATGGATTAAAGACCTAAATGTAAGGCCAGAAACTATCAAAATCTTAGAGGAAAACATAGGCAGAACACTCTGCGACATAAATCACAGCAAGATCCTTTTTGACCCACCTCCTAGAGAAATGGATATAAAAACAAAAATAAACAAATGGGACCTCATGAAACTTCAAAGCTTTTGCACAGCAAAGGAAACCATAAACAAGACAAAAAGGCAACCCTTAGAATGGGAGAAAATATTTGCAAATGAAGCAACTGACAAAGGATTAATTTCCAAAATTTACAAGCAGCTCATGCAGCTCAATAACAAAAAAACAAACAATCTAATCCAAAATTGGGCAGAAGACCTAAATAGACATTTCTCCAAAGAAGATATACAGACTGCCAACAAACACATGAAAGTATGCTCAACATCATTAATCATTAGAGAAATGCAAATCAAAACTACAATGAGGTAACATCTCACACCAGTCAGAATAGCCATCATCAAAAAATCTAGAAACAGTAAATGCTGGAGAGTGTGTGGAGAAAAGAGAACACTCTTGCTCTGCTGGTGGGAATGTGAATTGGTTCAACCACTATGGAGAACAGTATGGAGGTTCCTTAAAAAACTAGAAATAAAACTGCCATATGACCCAGCAATTCCATTACTGGGCATATACCCTGAGAAAACCAAAAGTCAAAAAGAGTCATGTACCAAAATGTTCATTGCAGTTCTATTTACAATATTCTGGAGATGGAAACAACCTAAGTGCCCATCATCGGATGGATGGATAAAGATGTGGCACATGTATACAATGCAATATTACTCAGCCATAAAAAGAAATGAAAGTGAGCTATTTGTAATGAGGTGGATAGACCTACAGTCTGTCATACAGAGTGCAGTAAGTCAGAAAGAGAAAGACAAATACCATATGCTAACACATATTTTTGAAATTTAAGAAAAATATATCATGGAGAACCTAGGGGTAAGACAGGAATAAAGACACAGAACTACTGGAGAACTGACTTGAGGATATGGGGAGGGGGAAATGTGAGCTGTGACAAAGTGAGAGAGAGGCATGGACATATATACACTAACAAACGTAAGGTAGATAACTAATGGGAAGCAGCTGCATAGCACAGGGATATCAGCTCGGTGCTTTGTGACCACCTGGAGGGGTGGGATAGGGAGGGTGGTAGGGAGGGAGACTCAAGCGGGAAGAGATATGGGAACATATGTATATGTATAGCTGATTCACTTTGTTATAAAGCAGAAACTAACACATCATTGTAAAGCAATTATACCCCAATAAAGATGTTAAAAAAAAACAAGAAAGAAATATCAAGGGATAATTTGACAGTAACAAAAGAATAGTAGACTATAACACCAAACTTAAATAAATTGACTATATGCAATTTATTTATAAATTATGTATATTTATATATAAATTATATATATATGTATATATAAATCTAAAAGAAAGATAATACACATTCTTTTCAAGTACACATAAAACATTCTCTAGGATAGATCACATGCTAAGTCACAAAAAATTTATCAATAATTTAAGAAGATTGAAATCATAACAAGCACCTTTCCTGACCCCAATGGTATGAAACTAGAAACCAACTACAAGAAAAAAATGTAAAAAATATAGACATGTGGGGATTGAAAATAATCTACTAAACAATGTGTGGCACACTGAAGAAATCTAACAGGAAATAACAGATACCTGGAAACCAAAGTAAATGAAATCAAAAGGACCAAAACTTTATGGTACACAGCAAAAGCAGTTATAAGAGGGAAGTTTATAGTGATACAAGTATACCGTATGAAACAAAGAAACAAAATTCAGATAAACAATCTAACCTTAAACATACAGAAACTAGAAAAAGAAGAACAAATAATACATGAAGTTAGTAGAAGAAAATGAATCATAAAGATTAGAGTATAAATAAATAAAATACAGACTTAAAACACAATAGAGGACTTCCCTGGTGGTTAAGACTATGAGTTTCCATTGCAGGGACATGGGTTTGATCCCTGGTCATGGAACTAGATACCACATGCTACATGGCATGGCCAAAACAAACAAACAAACAAACAACAAAAACAAAAGAATCAATGAAAACAGGACCAATTTCTTTGAAAAGATCAATTAAATTGATAAAATTGTAGCTAGACTCATCAAGAAAATCAGTTAGAGAACCCAAATTTAGAACCCAAAATTAGAAATGAAAGAGAAGTTACAAACTGCAACAGAGAAATACAAATGATCATAAGAGATTCATCTGAAAAACTATATGCCAATAAAATGGGAAAACTAGAAGAAATTTATAAATTCTTAGAAATGCAAATTCTTGCAAGACAGAATCAGGAAGAAAACAGAAAATATAAACAGACCAATTGTCAGTAATAAGATGGAATTAATAATCAAAAAATCATACACCACGATCAAATGGGATTTATCTAAGAGATACAATGATTCTTCAATATATGTAAATTGATCAATGAGACACACCACACTAATAAATTGATGAAAAAACACCACATGGCCATCTGAACAGATGTAGGAAAGGCTTTCGACAGAACTCAACACCCATTTATGATAAAAACTTTCCAGAAAGTGAGCATAGAAGGAACTTATCTCAACAAAATAATGGCCATATACGACAAACCTACAGCAAACATCTTTCTCAACAGTGAAAGACTGAAAACATTTTCTCCAAGATAAGGAAAAAGGCAAGGATATCCACTCATGCCATTTTTATTCAACATACTTTTGGAAGTCCTAGACACAGCAATCAGAGAAGGAAAAGAAATCAAAAGAATCCAAATTGGAAAAGAAAAAGTAAAATTGTCACTGTTTGCAGATGACATGATGCTATGCATAGAAAATCCTAAAGATGCTACCAGAAAACTACAAAAGCTCACCAGTAAATTAGGAAAAGTTTCAGAATACAAAATTAATACACAGAAATATTTTGCATTCCTACACACTAATAACAAAAGATCAGAAAAATAAATTAAGGAAACAATCTCATTTACCTTTGCATCAAAAAGAATAAAATACCTAGGAACAAACTTACCTAAGGAAGCAAAAAACCTGTACTCAGAAAACTGCAAGATACTGATGGATATGACACAAAGTGATGGAGAGATATACAATGTTCATGGATTAGAAAAATCAATATTGTCAAAATGACTATACTACCAAAATAACTCCACAGATTCAATGCAGTCCTTACCAAATTACCAAAAACATTTTTCATAGAATTAGAACAAAAATGTTTACAATTTGTATGGAAACACAAAAGACCCCTAATAAGCAAAGAAATCTTAAGAAAGAAAAACAAAGCTGGAGGAATCAGGCTCCCTGACTTCAGACTATACTACAAAGCTACTGTAATCAAAACAGTATGTTACAGGCATAAAAACAGAAATATATATCATTGGAACAATATAAAAATTCAGAGATAAACCCACACATCTATGGTCACCTTATCTATAAAAAAGGAGGAGGAGACTTTCAAGATGGTGGAATAGTAAGACGTGGAGATCACCTTCCTCCAAGCAAATACATCAGAAATACAACTACATGTGGACCAACTCTGACAGAAAACTTACCAAATGCTAGCAGAAGACCTCAGACTTCCCAAAAGGCAAGAAACACCCCATATACCTGGGTAGGGCAAAAGAAAAAAGATAAAAGTGAGAGAAAAGAATAGGGAGAGGACTTGTACCTCTGGGAGGGAGCTGTGAAGGAGGAAATGTTTCCACACACTAGGAAGCCACTTAATGGGAAGAGATGGGCAGTGGTGGGAGGAAGCTTCATAGCCAAGGAAGAGAGCAAAACAATGAGTGCAGAAGGCAAAGAGGAGAGATTCCCATACAGAGGATTTGTGCCAACAAGCACTCACCAACCTGAGAGGCTTATCTGCTTACCCGCAGGGGTGGGTAGAGGTTGGGAGCTGAGGCTCAGGCTTCAGAGTTCAGATCCCAGGGAGAGGACTGTGGTTGGCTGCATGAACACAGCCTGAAGGGAGCTACTGCACCACAGCTAAATGGGAGGGATTCTGGAATAATGTCTGGAACTGCCTAAGAGGGAAGAGAATATTGTTTTGAGGTGCACGAGGAGAGGGGATTCACAGCACCACTTAAATGAGCTCCAGAGACAGGTGCAAGATGCGGCTATCAGTGCGACACAAGAGACAGGCATGAAATGCTAAAGCTGCTGCTGCAGCCACCAAGAAGCCTGTGTACAAGCACAGGGCACTATCCAAAACTCCCCTTCTGGGAGCCTGTGCAGCCTGCCACTGCCAGGGTCCCATGATCCAGGGACAACTACCCCAGGAGAACACACACTGCACCTCAGGCTCTTGCAACTTCATGCTAGCCTTTGTCACCACAGGCTCACCCTTCATCCCGTACCCCTCCCTCCTCCCAGCCTGAGAGAGCCAGAGCCCCCTAATCAGCTGCTACTTTAACCCTGTCCTATCTGAGTGAAGAACAGACAACCTTAGGTGACCTACACACAGATACGGGCCCAAATCCAAAGCTGAAGCCCAGGAACTGTACGAAAAAAGAAGAGAAGTGGAAATTTCACCCAGCAGTCTCAGGAGCAGTGGTTTAAAACTCCACAGTCAACTTAGTGTACCCTGAACCTGTGGAATACCTGAATAGACAATGAATCATCCCAAAATTGAAGTGGTGGACTTTGAGAGCAACTGTAGACTTTGGGTTTGCTTTCTGCATCTAATTTGTTTCTGATTTTTATTAATTAAGATATTAATTTACTATTTACAGTTTATTATCATTATAGATTTCTTTATTGATTTGGTTGCTCCTTTCCTTTTTTGTTTCTATATATATTTTTTTCCTTTTTCTCTTTTTGTGAATGTGTATGTGTATGCTTCATTGTGAGATTTTGTCTGTATAGCTTTGTTTTTACCATTTTTCCTAGGGTTCTGTCTGCCTCTCACATTTTTTTTAGCATAGTTTTTAGTGCTTGTTATCATTGGCAGATTTGTATTTTTGGTTTGGCTCCTCTCTTCTCTTTCTTTTTTTTCTCTTTTTTTTATTACTTTTCAATTTTTAAAAATTTCTAATATTTTTTTATTTTAATAACTTTTTAAATTTAATTTTATTCTTTTCTTTCTTTCTCCCTTCTCTTCTGAGCCATGTGGCTGACAGGATCTTGGTGCTGTGGCTGGGAGTCAGGCCTGTGCCTCTGAGGTGGGTGAGCCAAGTTCAGGGAATTCATCTAACAGAGACCTCCTGGCTCCCCATAATATCAAACAATGAAAGTTCTCCCACAGATCTCCATCTCAATGCTAAGAACCAGCTTCATTAAATGACCAGCAAGCTACAGTCATGGACACCCTATACCAAACAACTAGCAAGACAGGAATACAACCTCACCCATTAGCAGAGAGGCTGCCTAAAATCATAAGGTCAGAGACACCCAAAAGCACACCACCAGATGTGGTCCTACCCACCAAAAAACAAGATCCAGCCTCATCCACCAGAAGATAGGCACTAGGTCCCTCAACCAGGAAAACTATACAACCCACTGAACCAACCTTAGCCACTGGGGGTAGATACAAAAACAAAGGGAACTATCAACCTGCAGCCTGTGAAAAGCAGACCCCAAATACAGTATGTTAGCAAATTGAGAAGACAGAGAAACACAGAGCAGGTGAAGCAGCAAGGTAAAAACCCACCAGACCAAACAAATGAAGAGGAAATAAGCAGTATACCTGAACAAGAATTCAGAGTAATGATAGCAAAGATGATCCAAAGTCTTGGAAATAGAAAGGAAAAAATACAAAAAAAGTTTAACAAGAATCTAAAAGAACTAAAGAGAAAACAAACAATGATGAACAACACAATAAATGAAATTAAAAATTCTCTAGAAGGAATCAATAGCAGAATAACAGGCAGAAGAACGGAGAAGTGACCTGAAAGATAATATAGTGAAAATAACTACCGCAGAGCATAATAAAGAAGAATGAATGAAAATAATTGAGGTCATTCTCAGACATCTCTGGGACAACAATAAATGCACCTTCAAATTATAGGGGTCCCAGAAGAAGCAGAGAGAAAGAAAGGGACTGAGAAAATATTTGAAGAGATTATAGTTCTAAACTTCCCTAATATGGCAAAAGAAATAGTCAATCAAGTTCAGGAAGTGAAAAGAGTCCCATACAGGATAAATCCAGGGGGAAAGACACTAAGACACATATTAATCAAGGTATCAAAAATTAAATGCAAAAAAAAATATTAAAAGGAGCAAGGGAAAAGCAACAAATAACATACAAGGGAATCCCCATAAGGTTAACAGCTAACCTTTCAGCAGAAACTCTGCAAGCCAGAAGGGAGAGGAAGGTTATATTTAAAGGGACAAAAGGGAGAAACCTACAACAAAGATTACTCTACCAAGCAGGGATCTCATTCAGATTTGACAGAGAAATTAAAACATTTACAGACAAGCAAAGGCTAAGAGAATACAGCACCACCAAAGCTGCTTTACAAAAAATGCTAAAGGAAATTCTCTAGGTAGGAAACACAAGAGAAGGAAAAGACCAACCATAACAAACCCAAAACAATTCAGAAAATGGTAATAGGAACATGCATATCGATAATTACCTTTAATATAAATGGATGAAATGCTCCAACCAAAAGATATAAACTCGCTGAATGGGTAAAACAAGGCCAATATAAATGCTGTCTACAAGAGACCCACTTCAGACCTAGGGACACAGACAGACTGAAAGTGAAGGGATGGAAAATGATATTCCATGCAAATGGCAATAAAAAGAAAGCTGGAGTAACAATACTCATATCAGATAAAATAGACTTCAAAATAAAGTATATTACAAGAGACACAGAAGAACTCTACATAATGATCAAGTGATCAATCCAAGAAGAAGATATAACAATTGTAAATATTTATGCACCCAACATAGGAGCACCTCAATAGATAAGGCAAATGCTAACAGCAATAAAAGGGGAAATCAAAAGTAACACAATCATAATAGGGGACATTAACACCCCACCTTCACCAGTGGACATATCATCCTAAGTGAAAATAAATAAGGAAACATAAGTTTTAAATAATACTTTAAATAAGATGGACTTATTCAATATTTATAGGACATTCCAAGCAAAAGCTACAGAATGCTTTCTTCTCAAGTGCTCATGGAACATTCTCCAGGTTAGATCATATGTTGGGTCACAAATCAAACTTTGGTAAAATTTAAGAAAATTGAAATCATATCAAGTAACATTTCCGACCACAATGCTATGAGACTAGATATCAAATATAGGAAAAAATATGTAAAAAATACAAGCACATGGGGCTTCCCTGGTGGTGCAGTGGTTGAGAGTCCGCCTGCCACTGCAGGGGACACGGGTTCATGTCCTGGTCCAGGAAGATCCCACATGCCACGGAGCGGACAGACCTGTAAGCCATGGCCACTGAGCCTGCACGTCTGGAGCCTGTGCTCCGCAATGGGAGAGGCCACAGCAGTGAGAGTTCTGTGTACCACAAAACAAACAAACAAACAAAGCATGGAGGATAAACAATACACTCTTAAATAACCAAGGGATCACTGAAGAAATGAAATAGGAAATCAAAATATACCTAGAAACAAATGACATTGAAAACATGATAACACAAAACCTATGAGATGCAGCAAAAGCAGTTCTAAGAGGCAAGTTTATAGCAATTCAATCTTACCTCAAGAAGCAACTCAAATAAAAAAAATAACCTTACACCTACAGCAATTAAAGGAAGAAAAAAAACACAACCAAAGTTAGCAGAAGGAGAGAAATCATAAAGAGCAGATCAGATAGAAATGAAAAAGAAATGAAGAAAACAAGAGCAAAGGTCAATAAAACTAAAAACTGGTTCTTTGAGATGATAAACAAATTGATAAACCATTAGCCAGACTAATTTAGAAAAAAAAGGGAGAAAGCTCAAATCAATAGAATTAGAAATGAAAAGGCCAAGTAACAACTGACACTTTAGAAATACAAAGGATTATGAGAGATTACTGAAAGCAACCACATGCCAATAAAATGGGGAACCTGGAAGAAATGAACAAATTCTTAGAAAAGCACAACCTTCAAAGACTGAACTAGGAAGAAATAGAAAATATAAACAGACCAATCACAAGCACTGAAATTGAAACTGTGATTATAATTCTTCCAACAAACGAAAGCCAAGGATCAGATGGCTTCACAGGCTAATCAATCATTTAGAGAAAAGTTAACACCTATTCTTCTCAACTCTTCCAAATATAGCAGTGGCAGGAATAATCCCAAACACATTCTATGAGGTCACCCTCACCCTGATACCAAAACCAGACAAAGATATCACAAAGAAAGAAAACTACAGTCCAATATAACTGATGAAAATAAATGCAAAAATCCTGAACAAAATACTAGCAAACAGAATCCAAGAACATATTAAAAGGATCACACACCATGATCAAGTGGGGTTTATCCCAGGAATGAAAGGATTCTTCAATATATGCAAATCAATCAATGTGATAAACCATACAAACTAATTGAAGGAGAAAAAGCATACGATCATCTCAGTAGATGCAGAAAAATCTTTCAACAAAATTCAACACCCATTTATGATAAAAACCATCCAGAAAGTAAGCATAGAGGGAACTTACCTCAACATAGTAAAGGACATATATAAAAAACCCACAGACTACATTGTTCTCAAAGATGAAAAACTAAAACCATTGCCTCTAGGATCAGGAACAAGACAAGGTGGTCCACTCTCACCACTGGTATTCAACATAGTTTTAGAAGTTTTAGCCATAGCAATCAGAGAAGAAGAAGAAATAAAAGGAAACCAAATCAGAAAAGAAGTAAAGCTGTCATTGTTTTCAGATGACATGATACTATACATAGAGAATCCTAAAAATGCTACCAAAAACTACTAGAGTTAATCAACGAATTTGGTAAAGTGGCAGGATACAGAATTAATGCCCAGAAATCTCTTGCATTCCTATACACTAATGATTAAAAATCTGAAAGTGAAATCAAGAAAACACTCCCATTTACCATTGCAACCAAAAAGAATAAAATACCTAGGAATAACCCTACATAAGGAGACAAAAGACCTGTATGCAGAACTATAAGACACTGATGAAAGAAATTAAAGATGATACAATGGAGAGATATACCAAGTTCTTGGATTGGAAGAATTAACATTGTGAGAATGACTATACTACCCAAAGCAGCCAACAGACTGAATGCAATCCCTATCAAACTACCAATGGCATTTTTCACAGAACTGGAACAAAAAGTTTCACAATTTGTATGGAAACCCAAAAGACCCTGATAGCCAAAGCATTCTTGCAAAAGAAAAATAGAGCTGGAGGAATCAGTCTCCCTGTCTTCAGACTATACTGAAAGCTACATTAGTCAAGACAGTATGGTACTGACACAAAAACACAAATATTGATCAATGGAACAGGATAGGAATCCCAGAGATAAACTTACACACATATGGTTACATCATCTTTGATAAAGGAGGCATGAATATGCAATGAAGAAAAGACAGCCTCTTCAATAAGTGGTGCTGGGAAAACTGGACAGCTACATGTAAAAGAATGAAATTGGAATACTCCCTTACACCATACACAAGAGTATACTTAAAATTGATTAAAGATCTAAATGTAAGGCCAGACACTATAAAACTCTTACAGGAAAATGTAGGCAGAACACTCTATGACATAAATCACAGCAAGATCCTTTCTGACCCACATCTTAGAGAAATGGATATAAAAACAAAAATAAACAAATGGGACCTAATGAAAATTAAAAGATTTTGCACAGCAAAGGAAACTATAAATAAAATGAAAAGACAAACCTCAGAATGGGAAAAAAAAATTTGCAAATGAAGCAACTGATGAAGGATTAATCTCCACAATCTACAAGCAGCCCATGCAACTCAATATCAAAAAAACAAACTACCCAATCCAAAAATGGGTAGACGACCTAAAAAGACATTTCTCCAAAGAAGATATACAGATTGCCAACAAACACATGAAAGGATGCTCAACATTAGTAATCATTAGAGAAATGCTAATCAAAATGACAGTGAGGTATCACTTCACACTAGGCAGAATGGCCATCATTAAAAAATCTACAAACAATAAATGCTGAAGAAGGTGTGGAGGAAAGGGAACCCTCTTGCACTGTTGGTGCAAATGTAAGTTGATACTGCCGCTATGGAGAACATTATGGAGGTTCCTTAAAAAACTAAAAGTTGAACTACCATACGACACAGCAATCCCACTACTGGGCATATACCCTGAGCAAACCATAATTCAAAAACAGTCATGTGCCACAATGTTCATTGTAACTCTATTTACAATAGCCAAGACATGCAAGTAAGCAATAATCCATTGTATATATGTGCCACATCTTCTTTTTTTTTTTTTTTTCTTGTGGTATGAGGTATGCAGGCCTCTCACTGTTGTGGCCTCTCCCATTGTGGAGCACAGGCTCTGGACATGCAGGCTCAGTGGCCATGGCTCACAGGCCCAGCCACTCTGCAGAATGTGAGATCTTCCCGGACTAAGGCACAAACCCATGTCCCCTGCATTGGCAGGCAGACTCTCAACCACTGCGCCACCAGGGAAGCTCTGTGTGCCATATCTTCTTTATCCATTCATCTGTGGATGAATGGATAAAGAAGATGTGGCACATATATACAATGGAATATTTCTCAGCCATAAAAGTAAACGAAACTGAGTTATTTGTAGTGAGGTGGATGGACTTAGAGTCTGTCATACAGACTGAAGTGAGTCAGAAAGTGAAAAACAAATACCGTATGTCAACAAATATATGTGGCATCTAAAATAATAATAATTAAAAAAAGATTCTGAAGAACCTAGGAGCAAGACAGGAATAAAGATGCAAATGGGCTTGAGGACATGGGGAGGGGGAATGGTAAGCTGGGACGAAGTGAGAGAGTGACATGGATGTATATATACTACCAAATGTAAAATAGATAGCTAGTGGGAAGCAGCCACATAGCACAGGGAGATCATCTCAGTGCTTTGTGTCCACCTATAGGGGTGGGATAGGGAGGGTTGGAGGGAGACGCATGAGGGAGGAGATATGGTGATATATGTATATGTATAGCTGATTCACTTTGTTGTAAGGCAGAAACTAACCCACCATTATAAAAAATTATACTCTAATAAAGGTGTTAAAAAATCCAGATGAATACTTGAATAAAAAATAAATAAATGGAGGCAACAATATTCAATGGAGAAGACAGTGTTTTCAATAAGTGGTTCCTGGAAGACTGGAGAGCTACATTTAAAAGAGTGAAATTAGAACACTCTAACACCAGACACAAAAATAAACTCTAAATGGGTTAAAGATCTAAATGTAAGGCTGGACTATAAAACTTGTTGAGAAAAACACAGGCAGAACACACTCTCACATAAATTGCAGCAAGATCATTTTTTATCCACCTCCTAGAATAATGAAAATAAAAACAAAATTAAACAACTGTGATGTAATTAAACTTAAAATGTTTTGCACAGTGAAGGAAACCATAAACAAAATGAAAAGACAGCCAACAGAATGGGAGAATATATTTTCAGAAAATCAACCAACAACAGATTAATGTCCAAAATATACAAACAGCTCATGTAGATCAATATCAAATAAACAAATAATTTAAAAATGTGTGGAGTTTTCCACAGAGCCGGAACTCCCTGCTTGGGGTCTCTTCCCTCTGCCATCATGGAACTGCCCCAGAGACTGAGGGGAGGGTGGCCTCAATGAGGCTGCTGGCTCCAGTGTGGACCCAGTGGCGGAAGCCATAACAGTTGTGGGGATGGAGGGCCAAATCACTCATCCAGGGGTAATCCAGCTGCCATGTCATGAGGACACTAAAGCAGCCCTAGGGAGACATACATGTGACAAGAAACTGAGGCCTCCAACTGCAGCCACATTACCATGTGGATGAAAGGCTCTTGGTGCAGCAGCCAGGAGTCAGTGCTGTGCCAGAGGTGAGAGAGTCAACTTCAAGACACTGGTCCACAAAAGACCTTCCAGCTCCATGTAATATCAAATGGCAAAAATCTCCCACAGATCACCATCTCAACACCAAAACCCAGCTCCACTCAATGACCAGCAAGCTACAGTGCTGGACACCCTATGCCAAACAACTAGCAAGACAGGAACACAACACCACCCATTAGCAGAGAGGCTGCCTAAAATCATAATAAGTCCACAGACACCTCAAAACACACCACCAGACGTGGACCTGCTCACCAGAAAGACAAGATAAAGCCTCATTCAACAGAACACAGGCACTAGTCCCCTCCACAAGGAAGCCTACACAACCCACTGAACCAATGTTAGCCACTAGGGACAGACACCAAAAACAACGAGAACTATGAACCTGCAGCCTGCAAAAAGGAGACCCCAAACACAGTAAGATAAGCAAAATGAAAAGACAGGAAAACACACAGCAGATAAAGGAGCAAGATAAAAACCCACCTGACCTAACAAATGAAGAGGAAATAGGCAGTCTAGCTGAAAAAGAATTCAGAATAATGATAGAAAAGATGATCCGAAATCTTGCAGATAGAATAGAGAAAATGCAGGAAAACTTTAACAAGGACCTAGAAGAACTAAAGATGAAACAAGCAATGATGAACAACACAATAAATGAAATTAAAAATAATCTACAAGGGATCAATAGCAGAATAACTGAGGCAGAAGAACGGACACATGACCCAGAAGATAAAATAGTGGAAATGACTACTGCAGAGCAGAATAAAGAAAAAAGAATGAAAAGAACTGAAGACAGTCTCAGAGACCTCTGGGACAACATTAAATGCACCAACATTCCAATTATAGGGTTTCCAGAAGAAGAAGAGAAAAAGAAAGGGACTGAGAAAATATTTGAAGAGATTATAGTTGAAAACTTCCCTAATATGGGAAAGGAAATAATTAACCAAGTCCAGGAAGCACAGAGAGTCCCATACAGGATAAATCCAAGGAGAAATATGCCAAGACACATATTCATCAAACTATCAAAAATTAAATAAGAAGAAAACATATTAAAAGCAGCAAGGGAAAAACAACAAATAACACACAAGGGAATCCCCATAAGGTTAAAAGCTGATCTTTCAGCAGAAACTCTGCAAGCCAGAAGGGAATGGCAGGACATATTTAAAGTGATGAAGGAGAAAAACCTACAACCAAGATTACTCTACTGAGCAAGGATCTCATTCACATTTGATGGAGAAATTAAAACATTTAAATACAAGTAAGAGCTGAGAGAGTTCAGCACCAGAACACCAGCTTTACAACAAATGCTAAAGATACTTCTCTAGGCCAGAAACACAAGAGAAGGAAAATACCAACAATAAAAAACCCAAAACAATTAAGAAAATGAGAATAGGAACATATGTATCAATAATTACCTTAAATGTAAATGGATTAAATGCTCTCACCAAAAGACACAGACTGGCTGAATGCATACAAAAACAAGACCCATATATATGCTGTCTACAAGAGACCTACTTCAGATCTAGAGACACATACAGACTGAAAGTGAGGGAATGGAAAAAGATATTCCATGCAAATGGAAACCAAAAGAAAGCTGGAGTAGCAATTCTCATATCAGACAAAATAGACTTTAAAATAAAGACTATTAGAAGAGACAAAGAAGGACACTACATATTGATCAAGGGATCGATCCAAGAAAAAGATATAAAAATTGTAAATATTTATGCACCCAACATAGGAGCACCTCAATACATAAGGCAAATACTAACAGCCATGAAATGGAAAATCGACAGTAACACATTCATAGTAGGGGACGTTAACACCCCAGTTTCAGCAATGGGAAAATCATCCAAAATGAAAATAAATAAGGAAACACAAGCTTTAAATGATACATAAAACAAGATGGACTTAATTGATATTTATAGGACATTCCATCCAAAAACAACAGAATACACATTTCTCTCAAGTGCCCATGGAACATTCTCCAGGATAGATCATATCTTGGGTCACAAATAAAGCCATGGTAAATTTGAAAAAATTGAAATTGTATCAAATATCTTTTCAGACCCAAACGCTATCAGACTAGATATCAATTATAAGAAAAGATCTGTAAAAAATTCCAAACACATGGAGGCTAAACAATACACTACTTAATAACGAAGTGATCACTGAAGAAATCAAAGGGGAAATCAAAAAATACCTACAAACAAATGACAATGGAGACACGACAATCCAAAACCTAAGGGATGCAGAAAAAGCAGTTCTAAGAGGAAAGTATATAGCAATACAATCCTACCTTAAGAAACAGGAAACACCTCGAAAAAACAGCCTAACCTTGCACCTAAAGCAATTAGAGAAAGAAGAACAAAAAAACCCAAAGTTAGCAGAAGGAAAGAAATCATAAATATCAGATCAGAAATAAATGAAAAAGAAATGAAAGCAAAGATCAATAAAACTAAAAGCTGGTTCCTTGAGAAGATAAAAAAATTGATAAACCATTAGCAAGACTCATCAAGAAAAAAAGGCAGAAGACTCATATCAGTAGAATTAGAAATGAGAAAAGAGAAGTAACAACTGAAACTGCAGAAATACAAAAGATCATGAGAGATTACTACAAACAACTCTAGGCCAATGAAATGGACAACCTGGAAGAAATGGACAAATTCTTAGAAATGCACAACTGGCAAGACTGAATCAGGAAGAAATAGAAAATATGAACAGACCAATCACAAGCACTGAAATTGAAACTGTGATTAAAAATTTTCCAACAAACAAAAGCTCAGGACCAGATGGCTTCACAGGCGAATTCTATCAAACATTTAGAAAAGAGCTAATACTTATCCTTCTCTTACTCTTCAAAAATATAGCAGAGGGACGAACACTCCCAAACTCATTCTATGAGGCCACCATCATCCTGATACCAAAACCAGAGAAGGAGGTCACAAACAAATAAAACTACAGGCCGATATCACTGATGAACATAGATGCAAAAATCCTCAACAAAATACTAGCAAACAGGATCCAACAGCACATTAAAAGGATCATACACCATAATCAAGTGGGTTTTACGCCAGGAATGCAAGGATTCTTCCATATATGAAAATTAATCAATGTGATACACCAGATTAATAAATTGAAGGAGAAAATCCATATGGTCATCTCAATAGATGCAGAGAAAGCTTTCAACAAAATTCAACACCTATTTATGATAAAAACCCTGCAGAAAATAGGCATAGAGGGAACTTTCCTCAACATGATAAAGGTCATATATGAGAAACCCACAGACAACATCATCCTAAATGGTGATAAACTGAAAGCATTTCCACTAAGATCAGGAACAAGGCAAGGTTGCCCACTCACACCACTCTTATTCAACATAGATTTGGAAGTTGTAGCCACAGCAATCAGAGAAGAAAAGGAAATGAAAGGAATCCAAATCGGAAAAGAAGTAAAGCTGTCACTGTTTGCAGATGACATGATACTATACATAGAGAATCCTAAGGATGCTAGCAGAAAACTACTAGAGCTAATAAATGAATTTGGTGAAGTAGCAGGAAACGAAGTTGATGCACAGAAATCTCTGGCATTCCTATACACTAATGATGAAAAATCTGAAAGTGAAATCAAGACAACACTCCCATTTACCACTGCAAGAAAAATAATAAAATATTTAGGAATAAACCTACCTAAGGAGACAAAAGACTTGTATGAAGAAAATTATAAGACACTGATGAAAGAACTTAAAGATGATACAAATAGATGGAGAGATATACCATGTTCTTGGATTGGAAGAATCAACATTGTTAAAATGACACTACTACACAAAGCAATATACATATTCAATGCAATCCCTAGCAAACTACCACTGGCATTTTTCACAGAACTAGAACAAAAAATTTCACATTTTGCATGGAAACACAAAAGACCCCGAATAGCCAAAGCAATCTTGAGAACGAAGAAAGGAGCTGGAGGAATCAGGCTCCCTGTGTTCAGACTATACTACAAAGCTACATTAATCAAGACAGTATGGTACTGGCACAAAAACAGAAATATAGATCAATGGAACAGGATAGAAAGCCCAGAGAAAAACTCACACACTTATTGTCACCTTATCTTTGATAAAGGAGGCATGAATGTACAGTGGAGAAAGGACAGCCTCTTCAATAAGTGGTGCTGGGAAAACTGGACAGGTACATGTAAAAGTATGAGATTAGATCACTCCCTAACTCCATACCCAAAAATAAGCTCAAAATAGACTAGAGACCTAAATTTAAGGTCACAAACTATCAACCTCTTAGAGGAAAACATAGGCAGAACACTCTATGACATAAATCATAGCAAGATCCTTTTTGACCCACCTCTTAGAGAAATGGAAATAAAAACAAAAATAAACAAATGGGACCTAATGAAACATCAAAGCTTTTTCACAGCAAAGGAAACCATAAACAAGACCAAAAGACAACCTTCGGAATGGGAGAAAATATTTGCAAATGAAGCAACTGACAAAGGATTAATCTCCAAAATTTACAAGCACCTCATGCAGCTCAATAACAAAAATACAAACAACCCAATCCAAAAATGGGCAGAATACCTAAATAGATATTTCTCCAAAGAAGATATACAGACTATAACAAACACATGAAATAATGCTCAACATCATTAATCATTAGAGAAATGCAAATCAAATCTACAATGAGATATCATCTCACACCAACCAGAATGACCATCATCAAAAAATCTAGAAACAATAAATGCTGGAGAGGGTGTGGAGAAAAGGGAACACCCTTGCACTGCTGGTGGGAATTTGAATTGGTATAGCCACTATGGAGAAGAGTATGGCGGTTCCTTAAAAAACTACAAATAAAACTACCATATGACCCAGCAATCACACTACTGGGCATATACCCTGAGAAAACCATAATTCAAAAAGAGTCATGTACCAAAATGTTCATTGCAGCTCTATTTACAATAGCCTGGAGATGGAAACAACCTAAGTGTCCATCATCGGATGAATGGATAAAGAAGATGTGGCACATATATACAATGGAATATTACTCAACCATAAAAAGAAACAAAATTGAGCTATTTGTAATGAAGTGGGTGGATGTAGAGTCTGTCATACAGAGTGAAGTAAGTCAGAAACAGAAAGGCTAATACCATATGCTAACACATATATATGGAATTTAAGGAAAAAAAAATGTCATGAAGCACCTAGGGGTAAAACAGGAATAAAGGCACAGACCTAGTAGAGAATGGACTTGAGGATATGGGGAGGGGGAAGGGTAAGATGTGACAAAGTGAGAGAGTGGCCTGGACATATATACACTAGCAAACATAAAATAGATAGCTAGTGGGAAGCAGCCTCATAGCACAGGGAGATCAGCTTGGTGCTTTGTAACCACCTAGAAGGGTAGTATAGGGAGGGTGGGAGGGAGGGAGAAACAAGAGGGAAGAGATATGGGAACATATGTATATGTATAACTGATTCACTTTGTTATAAAGCAGAAACTAACACACCATTGTAAAGCAGTTATACTCCAATAAAGATGTAAAAAAAAAAAAAAAGTAACAATGGAAATTTAAAAGAGAAAAAATATGTGGAAGTTCTAAATAGATATTTCTCCAGAGAAAGCATGCTGATAGCCAAAAAGCACATGCAAAGATGCTCAACATCATTAATTATTAGAAAAATGCAAATCAAAACTACAATGAGTTATCACCTCACATCATTCAAGATGACCATGATCAAAAACTCTACAAACAATAAATGCTGGGTGTAGCAAAAAAGGAACCCTCCTACAGTGTTGGTGAGAATGTAAATTGGTACAGCCATTATGGAGAACAGTATGGAAGTTCCTTAATAAACGGAATATAGAGCTACCGTATGATCCAGCAATCCACCCCTAGGCATATATCCCGAAAAACCATAACTTGAAAGGATACATGCACCCCAATATTTATTATAGCACTATTCACAATAGCCAGGACATCTGAGCAACCTAAATAGCCATCAACAGAAGAATGGATAAAGCAGATGTGGTACATACATAGAATGGAATATTACTTAGCCATAAAAAATAACAAAATAATGCCATTTGCAGGGACATGGATGGACGCAGAAATTGTCATACTGAGTAAAGTTAGTCAGACAGAAAGACAAATACCATATGACAGCACTTCTATGTGAAATCTACAAAAAAATGGTACAAATGAACTTATCTACAAAACAGAAATAGTGTCACAGATGTAAAATACATACTTATTGTTACCAGGGGGGAAAGGGGGGTTGGGATAAATTCAGGAATTGGGATTGACATATACACACTACTATATATAGAATGGATGACTAACAGTGACCTACTGTATAGCACAGTGAGCTCTACTTAATACTCTGTAGTGACCCATGTGGCAAAAGAATCTGAAGAAGAATGGATATATGTATATGTATGGTTGATTCACTTTGTTGTATGACAGCTGCTAGCACAGCATTGTAAATCAACTATACTCCAAAAACAAAAAAGTATACCAACAAACAAAGCCCATGAATAGACAGTTTCATAGAACAATTCTATCAAATATTTGAAAAGTTAACACCAATCCTTCTCAAAATATTCCAAAAATTGAAGAGGATGAAGTTCATTCTACAAGGCCAGTATTACCCTGACACCAAAATCAGACAGAAACACCATAAAACTAGGAAATCCCAGGCCAATATAACTCATGAACATAGATGCAAAAATTTTCAACAAAATATTAGCAAACTGTATTCAACAATACTTTAAAACAATCATACACCATGATCAAGAAGGATTTATCCAAGTCGTGCAAGTATGGTTAAATATTCAAAATTCAATCATTGTAACACACAACATTAACTAATTGAAGAATAAAAATCTCAATAGTTGCAGAAAAAGCTTTTAACAAAATTCAACATCGATTTATGATGAAAAACTCTGAACAAAGTGAGTATAATGGAAACATAACTCAACATAATAAAGACATATATGACAAGATCATGGTTAACATTATACTCAACAGTGAAAAGATGAAAGCACTTCCTCAAAGATCAGAAACAAGTCAAAGATGACCACTCCTACCAGTTTTAAACAACGCTGTTTGAAGCCCTAGCCACAGCAATCAGACAAGGAAAAGGAATAATAGCAATTCAATTTGGAAAGGAAAAAGTAAAACTGTAAAGATTTTCAGACTACATGATACTATATGTAAAAATCTTAAAGATGCCACTAAAAAACTATTAGAATATATGAATTCAGTAAAGTTGTTGGTTGCAAAATTAAGGTACAGAAATCTGTTTCATTCCTATACACAGTAGTAAACTGTCAGAAAGACAAATTAAGTAAACAATCCCATTTATTTATTTATTTTTGCAGTATGCAGGCCTTTCACTGTTGTGGCCTCTCCCGTTGTGGAGCACAGGCTCCGGATGTGCAGGCTCAGTGGCCATGGCTCACGGGCCTAGCCGCTCCGTGGCATGTGGGATCTTCCTGGACCAGGGCACGAACCTGTGTCCCCTGCATAGGCAGGCAGACTCTCAACCACTGCACCACCAGGGAAGCCCAAATGTTTTTATTTTAAAGTCTATTTTGTCTGATACAAGTATTGCTACTCTGGCTTTCTTTTGATTTCCATTTGCATGGAATAGCTTTTTCCATCCCCTCACTTTCAGTCTGTGTGTGTCTCTAGATCTGAAATGAGTCTCTCATAGGCAGCACATATATCGGTCTTGTTTTTCTATCCATTCAGCCATTCTGTGTCTTTTGGTTGGATCATTTCATCCATTCACATTTAAGGTAATTATCAATATGTACATTCTTATTGTCATTTTGTTAATTGTTCTGGGTTTATTTTTATATATTTTTTCTTTTTCCTTTCTACTTCTTTTGTTCTCTTGTAATTTGTTCAATACCTTTACTGTTATGTTTGCTTCTTTTTTTGTGTGTGTATATCTATTATAGATATTTGGTTGGTGGTTACCTTGAGGTTTTTATATAGCAGTCTCTCTATATATACATGATTGTTTTAAGTTGCTGATCTCCTAACTTCAAATGCATTTTAAAAACCCTGCATCAGCACTCTCCTCCCCTAATAATTAGTTTTTTAATATAATATTTTACATCGGATTTTTTTGTGTATCCCTTAATTGCTTTTTGTGGATATAGATGATTTTACTAGTTTTGTCTTTTAACTTCTCTAGTAGCTTTGTGTGTGTAAGATTTCCTACCTTTACTGTATGTTTGCCCTTACTGGTACATTTTTCATTTTGTAATTTTCTTGTTTCTATTTGTGACCTTTTCTTTTTCACCTAGAGAAATTCCTTTAACATTTGTTGTACAGCTGATTTGGTGCCAATGATATCTTTTAGCTTTTGCTTGTCTGTAAAGTTTTTGCTCTCTCCATCAAATCTGAATGAGATCCTTGCTTGGTAGAGTATTATTGGTTGTAGGTTTTTCCCTTTCATCATTTTTGTTTGCTGACAGCAAAACTCCAGGGACCCCAGGGGTAATGCTGGCTCACTTGTGAGCAGAGTCAAGGTTCAAAAGACCCTGGGGCTATTGTCCCTCCTACACTGGTGGGTCAATTTAGATCCTGGGATTAATGTTGGACTACTGGGAGGCAAAGTCAGGTCCTGGAGACTGGCTTCAGCCTCAGGGATTCCACAGCTTGTGTCAGATCTCTGGCATGGGGGAGACTGTTTCCTGAAACAGTTGGGTATGAAGTCTGAGGCTTCCCAAAGCTTGTGTTGGCCTGTTAGTGGGCAGGGCCATGATCCAGCTAGTCCTAGGGCAGTGCCTGGCCTACTGTGGGTCACCTGGGTCTGCAGGCTGTAGGACTGGCATTTTCTTGTGTCTAGTGTCTGCCTCCTGTTGGGTGAAGCTGGCACTTGGCCCTCTGTTAGGTAGTGCTGTGTCTAGATGTATGTCTAAAGGCAGCTGTGGGCTCAGAAAGCCTTTAGGCAGCCTGTCTGCTTATGGTTGGTGCTGTTTCCCCACCCAGTTACTTGTTTGACTTGAGGCATCCCAGTAGTGGCACCTATAGGCTGTTGGGTGGGGCCGGGTCTTGGTGCTAATCACCTAGATGGAGGATCCCATGATGGCAACAACTAGCTGTATTATCCATGTGGTAGAAAGCTTCTAGATATGGCTGCCATCAGTCTATGTCTATGTCTATGTCTCCAGGATGAGCTGCAGTAACACCCTGTCTCTCTAGGATATTCTCCAAGCCCAGCAACTTGGTATGGCCCAGGATTCTATAAAATTACTGCTTTTGTCCTGGGTCCTGGTGGGCATGAGGGTTTGTGTGCATTCTTTAGGAGTGAAGTCTCAATTTACCCCAGTTCCTTTGGAATCCTGAAATTAAGCCCTGATGGGCCTTAAAACCAAATGCCCTGGGGGTTTGTTTTCCTGATACAGGACCCCTGGGCTTGGGAGCCCTACATGGGACTTAGAACTCTCACTCCTATGGGAGAACCTCTGCACTATAATTATTCTCCTGGTAACCCGTCTGGGATATGGGACTTGATTATATCATGAGCCTGTCACTCCTACCCATCTCATTTTGGTTCCTTTTTTATATCTCTAGCTGTAGAAGGTATTTTCTGGTCAGTTCTAGTCTTTTTCATAGATGGGTGTTCTGCAAATAGTTGTGATTTTGTTGTGCTCCTGAGAAGAGGTGAGTTCAGGGTCTTTCTACTCTGCCATTTTGGCTGATCTCTGATTTTATTTTTGTAGGCTGTATGCCATTTGTTGGCATAGATTTGTTGACATGGAGTCATAGAATATTTTGTTACATATATTAACAATTAATTGTGTGACAGATCATTTAAAAATTAATATTCAAGTTTCTAGAAACTATTTATCTCTCCTTGTTATTAACTTCAATATTGCTTAGTTATTTTCCTCTTTTCTTTTGGTTAAATATTTAATCATTAAGTTAAATATGTTTCTATCAAGAAGCAATCATAAAGAAGAGCACCAATAGATGTAAACCAGGCACATTTCCATCTCAGATACTTAACACTTGCACTTCTGTCTGCTTAGTACTATTCTTACAGTTACTCACATATCTTACTACCATATTTCCTTTAAATCCTTGCTTAAATGGTGTGTTCCCAGCAAGGCCTTCCCTGTCCACAGAACTCTATCCTCCTTACTACCTTTTAAATTAATTAATTAATGCTTGCTTATTTGTTTATTCATTTTTTCCTTTGGTATTACAGTGCAAGTAAGCTCTCTGAAAACATTTTTTTCTCAATATCCTGAAACTTAGAAGTGTACCTGATATTTATGACGTACATTAAAAGCACTTGCTGAAAGAATGAATAAAAGCTGTTTTGTAAAGTAAAAAAATAATAATAATGGGCATTTTGTTTAGAAAAACATACATATGCAATAAACATTTTGGTTTTCATAGTTCTTTGTGAGAAGTTGCTCTTTTATTTCACTGCTCTAGTGTCTTTGTTTTAATAACATCAAGCAATAGGAATATAATTTTACAACTTTGCTGGAATGCATCAATAAGAGATGAAATTATTATACTATATGGAATTCTTTTTTTAGAGAAATATTTCTTGAGTTATTTCACAGACTTGACCTTTGAAAATTGGTGGCATACTGCTTCGAATAAACAATGATTATGTTTGACTTATTCACATATTTTAGAATCTCTGTTATACTGTTCCACTACAAATTTTCTACATTTTAGGGAAAACAAAGAGGTTTAAGCTCCAAAAAGTATGATTAGCATAATACCCTTCAAATTCTGGGTCAATTACTTAGGCTTCCTCAAAGTTTAACTCTACTAATTAACTCCAACTCATTTTATATACCAATCCACAGTCATTCACATGGAGAAACTGAAAATATGAATCTGTTAAAGGCCAAGAAATGACATTATAGAAATTATTTGAGAGTTAAACTAAGTTGCAATGTAATTCTGAGACCGTTACAGCCTCTTAAAGTGTGTCATGGAACTCCTTACTCACTCATGACTGATAAACTTAGAAAGTGGAGGATTCATATGTTGTCCCTCATCCTTAATGTGCCTAAGGAATCTTTCAATAATTGAAGAAAATATGGAATTTTAAATAATCTGAGTGATTATTTAAAATGTTTATTACTTATAGCCTAGTATATAGAACATTTTTTACTATAATTTGTATAAACTTCAAAATAGATGTCATCTGGATTTTTAAACTGTGACTAATTGATGAAATAGTCTATTATAATGGCAAAGATATCAAACATGAAGATAATAATGCCAATTTGCTATCATTATATACTCATAAAATCATGAAATTGCCATTCAAGTGGAAACAATGGCTTTTCTTCAAATATTTAGCACCAATAACATTTTTTATTATAAAGGTTAGGAGTAGAGAATTTTATTCTATTAATTATATTAGAAAAACTAGTAGTTGTATGTTGTTACATCAATTATAGACTGGAATCTATGATATAAAGTGAAAGTTTTTGTAATTTGTATGACATATCAATTTGATATTATTAATTAAAATCCTTATGGTTATATTTCAATAATTGAAAATTAAATATTGGATCATTGTCACATATATGCCTGGTCTTTCAAGTTATTTGTAGTAGTAACTTCACACAGTTTAGAAAATTATCACAAATTTCCTGAAAATTTATTTTAAATAAACCTTAACATAATATTTAAAACATTGTCTTTTGAAGAGAAATAAACATGGCCTTTCAAAGTGTTTATTTCCTTCTTATGATTGAAAAGTTTCTACTCAAAAATGTTCTTGATTTTCCAAGTAGCTTACTAAAACATTCACTGATTTAATGAGGAATTTATGTTGAAATTATCTATCTATCTATCTATATCTATCTATTTTTCTGTCTATCTATCTATCTATATCAAAGTTATGGAATATCCTTTCTCAAATTGACACAAAAAAATAACAACCAAGTTTTCAGAAGTCATTTTCTCATATTTCTCCTCTAAGTAAGTATATTCCAACTTCTCCACTCCAAGAGAGACTTTGACAATGGTACAATTAAAATTTGTACTTATGATTGTAAGTGGACACATTATGGTAGTAAATATTAATCAAAGACATGATTTTTACATGCCAGTGATGTCAAAGCAGACTCCCTAGTATTATAGAAGCCATGTTCAGACAGCAGCTGGGAGAAAGCAGTAACCAAACATATTTAAAAATCTATTCCATGTGCTGAACAGATTTCAATGTCTGTCGTGTTTAAGGTCTACAGGATTGTGAAATGGCTGCTTCAGTCACACAGATGTTAATATCTCCAGGCTCTTCTCTAGTTTTGTAGCTTCTCATTTATATGGCTTCTGTAGTTCATGAAGTGAGATACAGCTCCTTATTATACTCTTTATAACAAAGCATGTTTGAGACAACATATGAGCAAATGTAATTACAGCTCATTAAGACTTTAGAAGAAAAGGAATAAAGAACATTGCAATAAGTGTTCAGTCTTCATTAGTTCTTTTACTGTTTAAATATCTGAAGCTGATAAATGTAAATTATTCATGAAAATGCAGTTTAAAAAGTTTTATACTATATCTGTTTTTACTCTATGTAAACAGTATCAGGTGGTGATTTATTCTAGAGAGCTCCTAATTTTTTTATGTTTAGCATATTTTTCAAATATAAATATTTTCTATATGTTAAGCAATTCCCAAACTACTTAAAAGTCATTTCATCAAAACAAAAATGGAAAGTATGTGGATTCCAGATCAGAAGTTAAAAAACCATAGAATAGCTAATTTTGTTTCACATTCTGGGACAATGTTTTCTGTTCTGATGAGGCTGAACATACTAATGTCTAAACTACCTTATCTACCACAGAGCTGGCATCCTTCAATTAAATCTATTGCCTTTAAGTACGCAGTCATTTGCTGCAATGCCTGTACTCCAGTAAACTAAACATACCTTGATGGCAATTTGCTCAATCCTGGCATTCTTCCAGATACACTTGGCTCTTTCCTCTTCTAATGCTAATAGTTATACTTTTGATGTTGACTTCACAGAAATATGTTCTTGAAGCATGCTCTACAGTCTACCTTGGGTTCCCATTGGTTCTCAATTTTCTTAAGAGTATTTTGCCAATTTATTTTTATATTCTTGTTAAAAGAACAATTCTTGTTAAGGTGATTTAAATGTTCTTGGTTTGATATTATTTTAAGTATTTAAGTTATCCTTCCATATTTGTAAATAGTTCTCAATGTGAATGATCTTTTATGAGATCTTGAAGAGGACACAGTGAAAACACTTCTTACATTGAGAAGTTTATAGAAAAATGGAACATGATAATATTATAAACATGTCCTTAAATATATATCTAATTTAATAGATTATCTGTGACACTGATTCTATATGTGTATATGTATTGAATATGTATGTATATATTTGAGAATAGAACAATTATGTTTTATTTTCTTCATAAAATTACCAACTTGGAAAATACTTCTATCATACTAACCTTTTAATTATTATATCAATATTTAATACTTTAATTTGTTCAAGTGTATATTTTGAATGCATATAAATATATGCTAATACTTAAAATGCATACACTTAATACATATAAATCAATTTAGTTGTATATCATTAAGACAAATGTACACAAATGTATATATTTAAAATATATGGATATATTTTAAAAATGAATATACTTGAAAGATAGGTGTCAAATGCATATACTTAAAAAGATAGCAACCTATATGGGAAAATAATCTGAAAAAGAATAGATATAAGTATATGCATAACTAAATCACTTTGCTGTATACCTGAAATGAACAAAATATTTTAAATCAACTATACTCCAATAAAAATTTAAAATAAATAAATAAAATAAAAAGATATGATTTAATACAAAATTTTCCATTAGTCATGGTAATACCAACTTCATTTATATTTAGTATTGATGAAGTGTTTGTGATAGTGGTTTTCCAGCATTGTCTTATATAAAAGACTACATAAAAATAAAATTTATCTTATCTGACTTTTCAGTAGACTATTCTCTATAAGCTGACATTCTAGTTTTCAAGAAGATTAAATTTTCTATTACCATTAAACAAGAAATATAAGTATCATGCCATGATTGCCCTGAGAATTCACTCTGTTAGATCTATTAGATAACATACTTCATTATATACAACAAAAATCTGAAATAACTTGGGCTGAAAAAGACTGAGATGAAACAATGAAGTCCAGGTAATGGCAGTAATGAAGATTGTCTTCAGAGTATAAAATTATTAGCCAGATTCTAACTATGTGACCCAAGTCCAGTCACTGCATCTACATTCCTTGCAGCTTAGTAACTGAGTCTCTAAATTCTCTGAGCTTAAGTTCTGTTTCAGCCCAAACCATAATTCAGGTTTATTCTTGATAATTGCAAAACAGTTTGGCCAAACTTTAAAATGTGAGAAAAAAATTCCCCCAAACTACTCTCATTTCAGATGCCACTTGCAATTTTAAGGTTCCCCAGAGCCACTCTCATTTTAGACTAGCTAGCCACAAATTCAAAGATCTCCATGACTACTCCCAGGATAAATAATTCACTAGAAAGACTCACAGAATTCAGAAAAGCACTATGCCTAATGATTACAGTTTATTACAATGAAAAGTTACAAATTAGAATCAAAGGAAGGGATGTATGTGTATCCAAAGTTAAAGCTTCCATGGTCCTCAGAGATTCTTTATTCTTCAAGCATCAGTGTGGGGTTGTGTGTGTGAAGTATTACCGACATAAGAAGTTCACTGGACCTTCAAATTGAGAGTTTTATTGAGGTTTCATTAAGTAGATATGAATGATCCTTTATCCATGTGGTTGAACTCAGTTTCTGGCCCCTTCCCCTCCCCAGAGGTCTCATGTAGCTTAAGACACAATCCTCTAGTCACAAAGTTGATCTGTCTGGTGTTGCCAGCCCCCAACCTGTGTCATCTCATTAGCACAACTATTGACATCATGAGTTACCTTATTAACATGAAATATTAGGTGTTGTCAGAGGGGTCCACCATGAATAATGGACACTTCCATAACTCCAGAAATTCAAAGCTTTTAGAACTTACCTCCCAGGAGCTAGGACAATGGCCAGGCCATTCCCGAGAAGTCAAATTTCTTACCACAAAATGATCAACCAGCAACTAAAATCAGAGCTTGATCTTTATTTGACCTAGACTCCTGCTGTACATTGCTTCATTCAACCAAAATGCTAGCTCCATGTTAGTCGGTCTACCCAAATCCCAGACTCTCACTCATGCCCAACCTTTTCGTGAGTGTGCTCCATTTACACTTAGCACTCTATGGGAAGCCAAGCTCTTCTTCTGACAATTTAAATGATAAAGATAAATGAAAGCTAGCTAGCTAGATAGCTAGGTAGATACACAGATAGATAATCCCTCCTATTTCTGCTAAACAACAACAGCAACAAAAAAGAAAACACAAAATCAAAAATCTACTTAAAAGTCCATGTAAATGACATTTATAATAGTAAATTTTTAATATTTTATAATTACTTGAAGTGCTGTAGCTTCTATTTTTGTTACTATCTCATATAGGGAATATTCTACAAATAATTTAGAATTTTAAAAATTATTTTTGATTGAATGACCACAATTTGACAAACAAATTCATTACTCTTGTCTGATATGACTCCTTTTGTTATGGCAAGAGCATCATACACCCCTCCCCTTTTCAATAATGTTAGTGCTCCTTGTTCTTACATCTAAAGTCTTTCCTTATGAATAATGTCTGGATTCACAATGAACCCACACATAAACACTGCAACCATATTCATTGTTTACATTGATGATGCAGTTGAGTTTAAGAGAAAATAAATGGCTCATTAAGTGAACCCTGTCAAAACCAGAATTGGTAACCACAGCAGAGTGCAGTTACTCTGAGATTTTCACAGTTAATGACTAATTTGTCATTGTGTACATAGATTCTAATTACATGGAGTCTTAGACCAGTAATTATATTCACAGTAGTTCCATAGTTTATTCAAAATAAAAGTTTGAAAATTAGCATATGTATTAAATCATGGGGGTAATTTATTTTGGTGAATGTTGATTATATAATTAGTAAATAATGGATAAAATATGAATGAAATTACAAACTATGGTGCTCTGTACTCAAGGATTTTGAGTAATGCCTCTCTCTGTAAAGTTCTATCCTTACGGACTATTTACATAATATATATATATATATTCATATAAATATATGAAAATTCAAAGATTTTGAAATATGAAAAAAAGTCTTTCTTATGACACAAGGCTGAGGAATTTGAAGTTTGAAACACCTACTGCGTGTCTAGAGTTTGACAGTGACAAAGTATTATAAGAATGTAGGCTTCTGAACAAACCTGGGTGAAAGGGAAAACAGGGATAGTTTATATTTGCCTGTAAACAATAGAGTAGGCCTGGTAGAGCCATCAAGACCAAGTCTGAAAATATAACTACTAGTATTACAAGTTTGTGTAAAGAAATATATCTTGGATAATGTTAGCTATAATAATGAGGTGACAATTATGAATCAAACACTTCACTAGGATATATACATATATGTATATATAACTTCCTTCACAAAACTATATGACATATCAATATATATATATAACTGCTATGCCATTTAAGGTTATATAGTCCAGAAATCAGAATAGGTTTCTCATGGTTTGTTAAGTGAGTAACAGATACTGACTTCTGTATACTCCTTACTTAGCTTTTATGCCTTCATATGTATGCACTACTTTTTTTTTTTTTTTTTTTTTTGCCGTATGCGGGCCTCTCACTGTTGTGGCCTCTCCCGTTGCGGAGCACAGGCTCCGGACGCACAGGCTCAGCGGCCATGGCTCACGGGCCCAGCCGCTCCGCGGCATGTGGGATCCTCCCAGACCGGGGCATGAACCCATGTCCCCTGCATCGGCAGGCGGACTCTCAAACACTGCGCCACCAGGGAAGCCCCGTATGCACTACTTTTAAATGCATTTCTTTTTGAAGTTGTTCACTGGTTCTCTGCTGACTCCGTAATAAAACATAGGCTCCTTACTTTGTGTTAAACTATATTAGTTTATTCCAATTCACTTTTCTGTAGTGCCTCTCCCTGAAAAGATTTCCCCATCTCATTAATGTCAGAATAGGGTTTGTGACCTGCTCAATAAAATATGTGAGGAAATGACATGTCACTGCACAACAGAAACTTTAAGAGCCAACATTTCCTCTGCCATTTTCCTGCTGCCAAGACTACCAGCAGCGTTCCAGGTACAGGCTCTTCCGTCAGCTGGGACTGAAAGTTAAGATGTCAAGGAACAGAGCTGCAGTTGGCCTTCAATAGATATGTAACATGAATTAAAATTTAACCTTTATTGGGGTAAATTGCAAAACTTTGTTCCTGTTGCATAATCTAGATGATTCTAAGAGGTATATTTTGACTTCTCATTTTGGTCATCTGGTTCTTTGCCTCTCCAACCACTACAAAATATCATCACTAATTCTTTCAATACTATCAATCAATATTATGTTACTTAAAGCATTCTTTGAAAGACAGGTTTAGTCATTTTGTAACTCAATAAAAGTAACTTTAAAACTTCCCATTGTTCTTAAGTTAAAGTATCTCTCACAGTGCATCCCTTATGTAACATACATCTGACACCTGATGATTCACCAGCATCCCCAAGGTTCTTCTGCTCCAACAACAATGACGTTTTTATTTCCTTGGTCACTCCCAACACACTCCTCTCTGCCACATCGTCCAACCTAGCATACTAGTATGAATTCCCTACTTCTATTGGGCACTCTTATACTCTACTTTCAGATCTCAACTGAATCACTTCTGAGAGAAGCACTCAAACTTCCTGAAGAGAATAAGAAATCTTAATCACTTCTGAAGTAACAAAACTAAGTAATAGAATTGACAGAGTGATATGAGCTGTAGCTAGGTACTCAAATTGTAAATAAAGATTATCATTTTTTATCTTATTTGTCTCACCCTTTTTATGTGTGCATTACATATATTGTGTAGAATGGTTTGCATATACTGACTCCAATCTTGAAAACTAACATATATGAAGCATTCTCTCATTATCACAGCTGAAGACAATGGATTTCAATGTTGTTATTTGTCAAATGTCAATTAGCATTCAGAACCAGAATTTAGGTTTCCCTGTGTCAAAATTCTCTTTCTAGTATAACACGTTTGAAGAAACCAGAGTTCATTTACAAATAAGGTTATTGTTTTATTTTCCTCAGTGAAAGCCAATGAAAAATTTATAATTATTCTGTCACTTGTTGAATTACTTAAATTAAAAAAAATTGAACACTTTTTTTTATACTGAATTTTTAGTCCTCTGCTTTGAATCTTTGTGATGTTTTATGCCAATTCTAGTAGTAATTCATGTGGGATGCATACTTTAGTTTAGAAGATATTAGGCTAGATGGCATCAAGTTGCTAAGTGAGCTAGTTTCTTACTAGATTTAATACCCACGCTGCCTTGACTCATGTTATTCTGAGGCTTTGTCTCCATCCCAGACTTCCACAGTCCACAAATTTGTCATAATGTTTCAAATTGTATATCAGCACAAGAAAAATCAGCCAGGAGCCTAAAAGAGACATCTGTGTCATCCTTGCTTAGAATTCAATCTTGACATTTTAATACATATTTTATGTAGTATAAAAATAAATAAGTTATTTATATAAATAATTCAACTGAAAATTCAGTTATCTGTTAATTAACAGGTCGACTAAAATAAAGCAGTCTTCCCATACTCAGTTGGCTAGCTAATTGTCTGCTTATGTCTTATTAATAATTCAAATGATAACCTTTCTGTGTTAGTACTGAGAATATACTTTTCCTTTAGTGGTCAGACATGAGTATAAGGTTACTGTAGATATGTGAAAAGACACAAAACAGGCCCAAAGACTTAAATTACTGGACACTAAAGAAAAAAAAAAAAAGACTGAAAAAGTATTTATCCTCTTATACCCAAGGCTGTATAAGAGGCTCCATGAAAGCAGGAATTTTGTGTTTCAAAATGTCACTATTAGAAACAGTGGTAACTACATGCATTTTGAAAAATAATGACATTTAAAATTTTTCCTAACTTCAAATATGTTGTGTAATTCCTACATATACTTTTTCCTACACAGTAATACCAGGAGCAAAATACCTCATGCATTCTCCACAATTACTATAAAGTCTGTTTATTTCACATATCTACAATGAGACACATATGAATGTGTCCTTTTTCTTCTTCCTTTATCTTCAAGTACCTTCTCAATTAAAATATGAAGTAATTATCAAGCATAGATCTAAAATGATAGGAATCATGGTAAATTGCTTTACTTTGATAATAAAGGTAAATATTAACTTCAAATTACTTAAGCAAAAATTATTATTTTACCTTAGAGTTTTAAAGCAATGTTAAAACCTTGGATAGTAATGCACAAACACACATGCACAAACTTCCTTTCAGTAATATTCTCTCATTTTCTCTCTCCTTTCACCTGAAATCTTTATTTCTTAAGTTATTCCAAAATTATTTTAGTACACAATTTTTCTATTACACAAGGCATTGTATACAGACAGCCTGGATTTTCACTGTGGGATGAAGATTAAAGGAAGTCAAATATATCCGAGAGGGCTTCCCTGGTGGCGCAGTGGTTGAGAGTCCGTCTGCTGATGCAGGGGACACGGGTTCGTGCCCCGGTCCGGGAAGATCCCACATGCCGTGGAGCAGCTGGGCCCGTGAGCCATGGCCGCTGAGCCTGCGCGTCCGGAGCCTGTGCTCTGCAACGGGAGAGGCCACAACAGTGAGAGGCCCGTGTACCACAAAAAAAAAAATATATATATATATATATATATATATTTATGTATATCTCCGAGATATGATTGTATAAGATTTATTATGTGATAACAATGAACAAATTGTATGTGTATAATAATCAAGACTATTGAACATTGTAGAGATATGCATTATCTGTTTCTTAAATTTATTTTCTAAACAAGCATATCCAGTATTTCTATAAGATCACTGTGAAATAAATAGGTTCTTTTACTTTTAAATGGTGAAATGAATACCTGTTCACATAGTGAAGTGGTGCTTCAAAGCTTAGGGAAGAAAAAAGCAATTAGGAAAGATCTAACTTATGCTAATATTTAAGTGATACATTACCTATTATTTGAAAGAAAAGATTTAAACTTTTATTTATTGTTTTATTTTTCTTCATTCATTATTATAATAGTTCTACTTTCCATTTGTAAATAAGACATTTCATGTTATTACTTTGGTAGCAACATAGTGAACCTCTATGAAAAGTGTAATTTTTCTATCATCTTGTACTCCATTGCATCACTTCCCTTTAGTCACTTCATTATATCTGGGCCTTTTTCTTTATTTCTGTATATAAATAGATGAAAACCACTATGCAAAACCCATTCCCACTTTCAAACAAAACTGTTCATTTATATTAAAAATTTGTACTAATTTTTAACCAGTACAAATTTGCAATTGGGTGCCCATATTATTGCAGAAAAACTTCAATGAAAGAAAACTACCTCAAATCATTTCAGACATTTTTAATGATGTAGCAAAGAAAGTATCACCAAATAACCAAAGTTCCCACTGCTTTATCTTGTTATTTTTTCCTTTGACTAGATATTCAGTTAAACAAATAAAAATCTGGAAAGCCTCCTTAAGGAAACATGACCTTTATTTCATATGTCATTGTTATAATTCATTTATTCCTTCAATAATCATGTACCTTTAGCTCTGCACTACATTCTACTTTATGAAAGATTAACTTAGAAATTAATTCAAGAAAAGTCATAGAGTAGCATGTTTGGGTTTCCCCTCAAACAGACCGTGACACAAGAATGTAAGTGCCTATAGTTTATTTTGGAGTTGCATGAAACACAGAAAGGTGAGGAAGTGGGAAGTGAAATGGTAAAGAAATGTAGTTAAAAAAAGGATGTTATTGATCCCATAAGGAAATTCTGGGAAATGCTGGAAAACACCATTGAGATATGAGAGATTTGAGACATTTAGGTTGAAGCTACTTGGGTGGGCTGGGAGGTAAAGATTTGGTAGCTTAAGGGAGCAGAGAGAAATTGGTTGGAGGGTGGGAGATGGTAATTCACAGGCACATTTTGCCTTTCTGGATACTGGGCCAGAAAATGTTCTATAAAGCCACCTAGTGTTCTAGAAAGACTATAGAAATAGATGCAGAAATTGGCTGTTTGGATTAGGTTAGAGGGATTTGGGCAGGACATTGGCATCATCTCCTACAACGTGACAGATGTCTTTAATATGAGTGGTTATATTAGAAGTGATCCTTTGTGCAGTGAAAAAAAGCCTAAAAGATGGAAACATTAATCTGGAAGTTAAATCCGTATTCTGGTTCCATATTGATGACTATAATGGGCTTTGATGTTCTTATTTTTATGTAATCTGTGGTCAACAGATATATTCATAAATGGAAAATAAACAAGATTTATATGATTTTACATGCATTGTGAGAACTAGAGCTCCCTTCACACCTCTGCCAGCTCATTCTTTGATCACGTAAGTAGTATTTCACAACTTGACCAAACAGTGCAAGTTGACATACTCTATTCTTCATGTTTCCAGCTCCATTTCACTAGGGTGTTATCTTGTATTATAATGCAAACTCAAAGTGGCAAAACTAACACCAATGGCCACTAAAAAAGTGATGCTGCTTCCAACGCCCTTGCTGTGAGTGACCTTTATCAAGTCCTTGAAGGTCTACATTAAAGTTGCAATCATGTGCTCTAAAGGTGTCTTCTACTGCAGAATTCCTGAGATTTTCAATGTCCCAACGTACACTTTTCAAAATTCTTTTTGCAGGCCTCTTGCTTTACTACATGAGTGCATGAGGGGCTGGGTCAGAGGATATTCTATGTGAGATATGATGGTGTATTAAATATCTTTTAGCCATTCTTCCTTTCCCGAAATTTGTGTGAGATTCTCTTAGAGGATAAATGTTGATTCACCATAGAGCCTCTTACTCAAGTTTCTAGATCTGTTTAGAGAGTCATCCAGTATTACTCAAACATGCTACAATCCTGGGATAAACAAAGTTCAATCAGCTTGCCCTGATTGTGCTGTAATACTAAAAATCTATGCATCTCTAAGTGTATCTTAAATATACCTGAATAGTAATATAGTGAGTTAAACTCCATTAAGTCTCTGGTATAAAGGTATTATATGTTTTTCAAATTTCAACACTAAAATGATGTGTATGTCAGTTTGATGAGTGATTATTCAGAAAAATCAAACTGGAAAACACCCTGTGCGTTTTGTGCTGAAAATTTATCATGATTGAAATAGAATGTCTTCTGAATTTTTAACATAGATAATAGTTTGTCCTTATGTTCTCCTTCAACTAAGATGGTGTTGCTGACCTCCCACAACTCACATCCATCATAAGATAAAACTCCATTAGCAAAGTTCTCATCAAAATTCATTGTCATTAATGCAAGTTTGTCACAAATGATTCCCTGTCCTCCCTTGTGAGATTGTGAGGTAGTCATTATGGAGAAATGCATCGGATATACTTAAAGAAATAGTGCATTGTTGTGATAAACTCATTAGTACTGCTATTACTTCAGAATTTTTTTTTATATCACCTATAACATAGAACACACAGATACCAAATTTCATTAAAATCTCAATGATTATCCAACACTCAACAATTTATCCCTCTTTGTTCACAAGAGGGTACCACCCATGCACTTTTGTTACTGACAAAGAAGATGAATTATTCTGTATATTGATTTTCCCCATACTTTCCCTTAGTTCTTAAGAATGCTTTATCTGGATGGTAGAACACAGGTTCAATTGTACTGAACCAGGAAGAGGTGTTTCTAAAGGAGAAAATTTATACTCCTGGTTTATTATTGAAAGAGTTTTTTTTTTTTTTTTTTAATACCAGAACAGTCCAAAATGTAACTGACAGATGGAAGCTGGAGTCTTGGAGGGCAAGGCACTAGTTTCATCTAGTTTGATTCTATACAGAACAAGCCCAATGCCAACTATAATGCTTTCTGATAGATTTTGATTACCTGTGCTTGGCTAGCTCCTCTTTACATTACTTCAGTTCACACTCATTTTAAAGACTAGATGGAATTTCTTCATAGCAGTGGCATGTCCATTTGGGGCAGGGGATAATCAGGCCTAGACACTATTTCTCCCATGTGCTCACATACAAAATAACCTGCTTCCCCTGCTGCTTCACAAGAATTATTGAAACATTTTCTCCCTGTTGCCAGCTGCACCAGTCTCTGTGACTTCCTTATATTTTGATTCTAAATATTATTTCCAAAAAAATGCATTATTCCTTAGAATCCAAAAATAAGACTGGAAGTCACCTTGAGTTTCACTTATTATTTCTCTTGTCTTCAGTGTAAAGCATAAGAATTTTATTCCTAATAGCTTCAAGGAAAGAAGAGTCCAATACCCTTCAAAATTCTATCCTCTATTTATCAAGCTGCAATATTGACTTTTTAAACCTGCTTCTTGAGATTAGGTTTATCTCACTCTATTTTTTTTTACCCACTCAGTGAAGATGGGAAAATATGTCTGTGTCCAGGGTTTTCTTTCTCAAGCCAGTGTGTTTTTATTAATGTTTATATGACTTGCAGTTAGGTAATATTTAGCTTATTTTTTTCTTTTCTTTTCTCACTGAATTACTGTTCTATTCTTAGAGCAACTAAAATAGCCACTTTTGAATATCGAGAATATGGAGTCATTACATTCAACTTAATAAAGTTAAATAAATATTATATTTTTGAGCTTAAGATCACATTAAAATTTAAGTATTCTAAAGTGTTAATGTAAAGATTGATACTTAAAGTTTTCTATATATGACATACATTTTTTCTCACAATTTTCTTAAAGTAAAAGATACGGGGAGAAGTCATTTGTCTCAGAAAAGTAATTCATTGTTATTTTAACACATAAGTCAATTATTTTATTTCAATTTTTAGTTCAAATTAAGCACATATAAAAAGTTCACAAGATAGTGAGTGAGTGGAGTCAAAAAGTATAAACTTCCAGTTATAAACTAAGTCATAGGTATGTGATGTATAGCATTGTGACTATAGTTAATAATTACTTATTGAATATTTTAAAGTTGCTAAGAGAGTAGGTCTTAAGAGTCTTCATCACAAGAAGAAAAATTGTTACAGTGTATGGTGATGGATGTTAACTAGACTAACCTTCGTTATCATTTTGCATTGTATCTATGGTTATTCTAACACTTATACACATACATTAGGCTCTTTTTAAATTGTACCCTTTGAGCAATGATTAAAATTTGTATTAGTATTTTCTTACTATCCTGATATTTGCCTCTCACACATTGCATAATTATTTTTGTTATTATTGCTCTTGTTTTTAAGCATTTTGTATTTTCTGATATACCTCACCTCCATTTTTATTAATTTTGCTTTATTGTTAATCTTTTCATCTATTTGCTTATGTTCATTGCTCCCTTATTACTATAAGACATGTTTTAATTTTCCCAATTGGTTTCTCTACCTGGCAAATTAATTAAGATTGTCACTTCCTCACTCCACTGTTCAGCCTGATTAATCTCATTTTGTACACATGAGGTAATGGAATGATTGGTTAAAATAGCAGGAGAACTTACTTCTTATTTGTCAGGAATGATTCTGATTAATCAGAATTATAAAAAGTAATAATGAATATGGAACCATTGTTTGAGTGTAAACAAGTATCTGAGGTAAAACCACAAGAAACTGGTCATTGAAATTTTGAACTCAGGTGTGTGTTTGACTGCAGTGATAGTGGCTTAAGGGAAAAGTAGAAATGATTTTGTGCATGTGTTTGTAAATAAGCTTCTCAAAAAATTTCTAAAATACATCCTTCAAGTAAAGTCACAACATATTCTGCTTTATTAACATATTAAGAAAAATAAGAGTATATTCCAGTTCCAAGTAACTTCCCATGCACTGAGATAGGAACATATGCACATTGTGAAATGTGAGGTACCCCAAATCTCCATCGTATCAACATCTCTCTTTTGGAATTCTATAATGTATACTACATAAATTCACTTTTTAAATATGACTTTGTAGATCCCTATGGAATTCAAATTAATTATCTGAGAGAATGTATAATGAACAAACATTAAATTTTTGGACTGATTGTAATAAATAAAATAATATATTAGGTCTCTGCTCTGAAGTCAAGGAAACTGGATTTATACAATTTTATACTTTGAGGAGTAGAAGAAAAAGGAAAATACTGAAATATTGGGATATTCTTGAAAAAAATATATCACAGACCAAACAGGGGACCAGATCAAAAATATGAGATAACAACAATAATGATAATGGTTTAATCGTTGAATATTGTTTCTCATAATGTGCTTTATAAGTAACAAATATTAATTTAATTCTCACAACTTCCTTAGGTAATAAGTATATCATTGATACCAATTTTACAGGCAAATAAATATAATAAAAATCAGTTTCAGATAGATAAATATTACGTGCTAAAGGAGTCTAGTTTTAGTATTATTGATATGGGGAGCATTGGGGACATCAAGATTTGAGTGACATCATTTGACATATTTTATTTTAGGGTTACTCTGGCTAGTAGGCTAAGAATAGAGTGAAAAGGACAAGAGAAGAAGCTGGAAATTATCAGGAGGTTATTGTAATAATCCAGGCCAGAGATTATGGTGGCCTGAATTAAGATAATAACACTTGTGGTGGTGGAAAGTGGTTAGATTCCAAATGTGCTTTGAAGATAAAGCCTATAAAATATATTGATAGAATGAAGGTGGATTCTGAGAGAAAAGGATATATCCGGGATGTCACTGAGATTTCTATTTAAAGCAAGTGAAAGTTTTTATTTAAAGCAAGTGGACTTTCCAATAACTGAAATAATGAAGAACAGTTTTGACAGGGCAGGGAGAATGGGAGCTGAATTTAGAACATGTTAAGAGTGTATTGTATCCTTGTATTATTCCTGAATTTAGAGGAATGGCTTTCAGCTTTTCACAGTTGAGTATGATATTAGTGGTGAGTTTGCTATAAATGGCCTATATTATGTTGAGATATGTTCCCTCTATACCCACTTTGATGAGAGTTTTCATCATGAATGGATATTGAATTTCGTCAAATCTTTTTTCTGTGTCTATTAAGATGATCATATTGTTTTTGTCTTTCCTTTTGTTAATGTGGTGTATCACATTGAATGATTTGCATGTGTTGAACCATCCTTGTGATGCTGGATACACCAACTTGACCATGGTGTAAAAAGCTTTTTATGTATTGTTGGATTTGGTTTGCTAAAGTTTATTGAGGATTTTTGTATTCATATTCATCAAAGATACTTGTCTGTGATTTTCTTTTTTTGTAGTGACTTTGTATGGTTTTGTTATCAGGGTGATGGTGGACTCATAGAATGAATTTGGGAGTGTTCCATTTTCTTCAATTTTTTGGAATAGTTTGAGAAGGATAGGTATTATCTCTTCTTTATATGTTTGGTAAATTCCCCTGCGAAGCCATCCAGTCCTGGACTTTTATTTGCTGGGAGTTTTTTTTATTACAAATTTAAATTCACTATTAGTGATTGTTCTCTTTAAATTGTCTGTTTATTCTTGATTCAGTCTTTGCAGTTTATATGTTTCTAGAAATTTACCCATTTCTTTTACATTGTCCAATTTTTTGGCATATAGCTGTTCTTAGTATTTTCTTATGATTTTTTTATTTTGGGGGTATAAGTTGTTATTTCTTCTCTTTTATTTCTTATTTTGTTTATTTGGGTCATTTCTGTTCTTGGTGAGTGAAAGCATTTAATATCCTGTATTTTATCATTTCTTTGTAATTAGTAATTTATAAATCTCTATAATGGTTGGCATTTTTCTCATTATTCCTCTTTTACTGCATCTGTCACTGATACTCTTTATAGATTCTTGACCGATGGCTTTTGCTTATTTGTAGTTTCTTCTTACTCACAACTTACTATCAATCACTGCCTCTCCTGTTTCATATCTTACATTTATACCCAGTTTAATTGTCTGTTCTAACAGCTGCTGGATTATTTTTTATTTTCTAGTTGTGCTTGCCAAAGTGGAGGATGTCCTTGTATCCAACATTGTCTCTCTCTGAGAACATAGTTATTTTCATGCCAAATTGCCTCATATGTTGCTGGTCAGCTTCTGAATTGTGAGTCCTGGGTCAGTTGTTCTTCCCTGGCCCACTCAGTTGTTGTCAAATGATATTTTATGGAATGTGACCCTTTACAATTTCTCTCAAGAAAGAAACTTGGTTTAGGTTTTCTAAGGGAATATGCATGGTAGCTTTCATGATAGACCTATATACAATAATCAAAGTCTGAGGAATATTTGTAAACAGTGAGGTCTTATATGATAATTCATTTATTATTGATCACATTTTGACCCAATCTCTATCCTATATGGAGCAGATAGATTTCCAACTTTATCTGCTTATCACTTACTTTTGCTGATACACACATAAATATTCTTTTTGAATTCCTTTAAAGAACTCAGATAAAATAATAAAACTCCAGTGTTAGGCACTGTATAGAAATACAACATCATTAAATAAGTTGTTCAATTCTACTAAACTCTATTAATTTAAAGTAGTAAGTGATCCTGTTCTTTCAGTTTTCATGCTTTCTTTCCATATACTACTTGCAAGAATGAAAGTGGAGGTTTGATTATAGCAGTTAATAGCCATATATCATAGTTTTTCTTTAAAAAGGGGAACAACTTAAGAAAAATGAATTACTTTCCAAATGCTAAAATCTGCTTTGAACTAACAGATCTTTAAATCAGTTTTTCAGACTTTATTTGTATATAATATGGCAGTGCAAATAGGAGGTCACAAGCACTGTTACACAGAAACCTGGATAATTTGGTCTTACATTTTACACTTCATATGGACATGAAAAAGAAGATTATGAGATAACATTAATAATGACTTGGCACCATTTTATTGAGAATAAAATGTGAGGTTGAAAAATAGAAATTGTGATTACATAAAATTTATTATTTATTTCTTGGAGTCCAAAACATAAACTTAAAAATACAAATTTTGCTATCTTTTATTTTCTTTTGGTCAGGAATTTATAAGTAGCTTAGTTGAAGTGTCTCTTCCTCTGTTTCAGAGATTTTCATGAGTTGACAATCAAGCTGTCAGAATGGGCTGCTGCAACCTGTAAGCTTAGGATTAGGCATAGGCTGAAAGTTCCTCTTCTGAAATTGTTCACTCAGAAGGGTGATTGGGTTCAATTTGATAATCCAGAGTAATATACCTATTTTAAGGTCTGTAGCCTTAATTACATCCACAAGCCCCTTTTGAGATGTAGTATTACATATTCACAAGTTTCACACTAAGAAGGATGACTTTTTAGCACAAGAAAATGTTTTCATGCTTCCAATTTGTGTGTGTATCTTTTCAATAATTTTTGATACTTGGAGGTAGAACTTTTCTATTCCCAGAGTCCAAAAAGTGTCTCACAAAAATTTCAGAAAATAAATGCACATGTGTTTGTGATTTTTGTGTCTGAAGGGTATGGAGTACATTTCTATTTATACACACACCTATGTGGTGATGAGGAAAAAGGTGGCATTCATCCACATTAAATATTTTCCCTCTAATTTGTACCCCTCCTTCCTCTTTAAGTAAAAAGCACCATTAGTTTTACAAGACTATTTTGGTTTTTAACTAATTATCTGAAAACCATGATAAATATAACAAAAAGGAACAAGTGTACAGGAATTATTTTAAAAGTAATTTTATTATTGATTTTGTCACTTGATTTTCATTGAAATGAAAATAATTGTCACTTGATTTTTATTGAAATGTAAATAGAATGAAATTTGCCCTTTCTTAGCTGCCCTCTTAGTCCTGCACTGATTTGCTTTCTCTGACTCTTGTCTTGAAATTTCATCCTGTGGAACACTTTCTTCTCAACATAGTATTCTATACATATATGAATGATAACATTTATCATTCTCTCCAATGACCTTGACTTCTTATCTCTCTCTTCTTCTGTTTATTACTTCAGAGTTTTAAAGGAAAAAGACAGTGTCTAACTCATTTTTAAATTTTCAGAGCCTAACATTGTGACAGAAATAAACTAGGAATATGTATGTGTGAGTGAGTAAATGAATGAATGAGTGAATGTACATACTTTGGATTTTCTCTTCTCTTTTTGGTGAGTCTCCATCTCAATACACTACCATAGCCTAAGGAGGTACAGTAGGCAATATGTGTCAAATATTCACACAATAGATCCAGAGAGATCCTAAAAATTAATTTACATCTTACAACAAACTTCTTATTATCTCAAAAGTATAATATATAATACAGCAAAGTTATATTATGCATTTCCTCATATGCTGTCTGAAATTTAATTTTTAACATGTTGATAATTTTTTGCTGAAAATGCATTGCTTTGTAGAAGCACTAAAATGATCCTTGGCTTAAGCATAAATAAAAAATTGTATTTCACTTTGCTTTTTATCATCAAAGTGGTTACTTTTTTCATTTAAACTCTTAGAAGTTTCAACCAGTTTCGACCTATCAAGCTTTCATTTCCTGCTGTCTGAAATGAAACATCTTTCTCACCTATAGCTGACAAGAGTCGCATATCTTGTGGGATTGATTTCTTTCATCTTGTCCTTTCTTATCCCTTATCTTTCTTTTACTTCTTTTCCTTTCAGTGATAAGGTCTCTACATTTTCTTGTTGTGTTCATCTTCTTCATTTATCAATTTCCAGCTTCTTAATTTATATATTTTGCCTCCATTTTTTCTCCATTTGCAATGATTTTACCTTTTCTTTTCTCTTAACATTTTGGATTTCCCCCCTATTTATTATGCTGAAAATTTTCCCTCTTTATACTGCTATCATTGAATCTTAGGTCACTGTTTCCATTTATTATTATTTATAATTATATACCTCTTGGTCAACTTTTCTAACTTTATGCATATTTCCATCTTATTCAACTTTCTAACCTCATTATCTGCCCTCACTATTCATTTAACCTTAACCAGAGTTTACCAGATTTTTAAAGTCTAGCCATGTATTTTTAGTCTCCTTATTATGTAATTGCACATACTCTTTTTCTCTCCTATATCATAGCCATGAAAATTTTCCACTGCTTTGTAGCAAAGCTTAGGATAACTGGGAGTCTGATATTAGCATAGAAAAGTATAATTATTTGGCTTCTAGAAAAAGCTTCTGTAGTACAGTATCATCAGTTTCAGAAATCGACTGTTCCTATAATAAATAGGAAGAGATGTAGAAACCAGTAATAGAATTATGAAATACATAACATCACTATGTATCTGTCTGTGGCCAAATATGCCTGAATTGAATAAGAAAAGATATATGTTGCACCCACTTGCTCTAACCTAATTGTTCTCTGATAGCTATCTTAAAAACTTCCTTACCTTTTAAGATTGCATGATGTAATTTAAAATATTGCAGTACAATAATGTATTTACAAATATATTGATTTTATATAAATCAAGTAAATCATGTGACAAATAAGTGACTGAGTATTACAAAGAAGTTGAATATTTCCACTTTAAAATTTTTCCTCAAGGAGAAACTGTCTTTTGACTAATCCTTTATACACTGTTTCACAAGGTCCTCCTGTTTACTGTCCATCTCTACTTTGTCAGTAAAGCATGAGAATAATCCCTCTGCCTTGTGACCAATTTGCTTGTGAATTACACCCTAAGCAACTGAGGTAACTTAGAAAAGTAGTGTATTACTCTGATTCTGGAAATCAATTAAATGTTTTCTATGAAAAAAGAAAATCTTGACTTGTAGTAACTCATATAATGTGGCAGGCAAGGATTTGGTGTACATTAACATGTCTTGGACACATATTGTAGAAGCAGTTAACATTCTGAAGTATGCCTTTTAATAACTGATATCAAATTCTGGAATATAGCATAAACTAAAGAAACTTAAAATGTCTAATTTCTATTTTATCTAATTTAAGCAACCTCAATTATAAGACAAACTGGTATTTTATGTACCTCTGAGAAAGAAACTATTAAGAAAAAAAAAAACTGTTCCCACTAAAGTATTATAAGCCATCAATTGTTGGACATGTTAACTTTATAGATATTTAAATATAAAAAATATGAATCTTAGAACTGATAAAATCCAATATAAACATGTTTATACAATCCAATATAAACATACATAATATACAGACATATTGATTCTAAAAAAACAAGTTACTTCATTTTCAAATTATTCAACAATATTTTTATTTTCATTCTCAAGTGAAATGGGAGGTATTTTCCTTTTATGATCTTTTTAAAATTAATTAATTTATTTATTTTGGCTGCATGGTGTCTTCATTGCTGTGTGAGTGTTTTCTCTAACTGCAGCAAGTGGGGGTTACTCTTCATTTCAGTGTGCGGGCTTCTCATTGCAGTGGCTTCTCTTGTTGTGGAGCATGGGCTCTAGGCATGCGGGCTTCAGTAGTTGCTACACGTGGGCTCAGTAGTTGCGGCACGTGGGCCCTAGAGCATGCAGGCTTCAGTAGTTGTGACACGTGTTCAGTAGCTGCAGAACGTGGGCTCTAGGACATGAGGGCTTCAGTAGTTGTGGCATGGGGGCTCAGTGGTTGTGGCTCACAGGCTCTAGAGCACAAGCTCAGTAGTTGTGGCACACGGGCTTAGTTGCTCCATGGCATGTGGGATCTTCCCAGACCAGGAATTTAACCCATGTTCCCTGCATTGGCAGGCAGATTCTTAACCACTGTGCCACCAGGGAAGTCCCTCCTTTGATGATCTTAATTGACATAGTCAATATAGTTGATATAGAAAAATGTTTGGCACACACAAAGTGTTAATAACAACAACCTTTTAAGACTATCTGAAATCGAAATGGATTAATCCAAGTGTTACGCACAATGGTTATGAATCCAGAAATTAATATTTAATTTCTTTAAATTAATACAATCCTGATTAAGAGCACCCACACATAATAAATGATAAAAATCCATATTATTGATTACTGAAACCACACCCACTTTTCTTTCTAGAATATAGAATGATTAAGTGGTGCTTAATTAGCAAGAGCAATTTCAATGCATCAAATACAGCTACTGCCAAAATTCAGTTTGTTCAAATTCTCAGTGCTCTTTTGTGTCAAGCAATTCTGCTTATCTATGAGCAATGGGAAACTTTTCTGAGTGCAAAAACCCCCTACCTGTGCCAGGCAGACATCTTCTCTGAGGTCATACTACACCCTTTGTGCAGTGCTATGAAGCAGCACTCAGCTTCATCTTTCATAATACCCACGAAAATCTTGGGGTTCTAAATCTCTGCTTCCACTAGTTTCACAAAGGCATTTTTGCCTACTCCACTCCAACTAAATTATTAATCATAATCTCTTCAGTGAGTTTGGGCTATTTATAAAATACAAAAGATAAAAAGAGTCATATATTTAAGGCAGTTATTTCTTACTACCCTTTCATATTTCTGCAAGCAAGAAGAAAATACTATTCAAAATCAGGAGTCAGGATAATACATAGCTAGCTATTATTATAACTATTATTCTTTGGGTGATATACAAAATCTTGGATGCATGAATTCAGTTTGTGAGGTAAAATAAAGTGAAGGAGTGTGAAAACACAACAATCAAGGTGAGACAGTGATAGAGAAAATGTTAATAAATCGTGTGCTATGAAGGTTATTTTCATAGGCCCTCTGAGATATATGCAAAGTGCCTTCCTGATTCTTTATTCCAAAGGATGAAAGCCTAGAGCATGTAGACCTTTGCTCCCCTCTCCTGTTTTTTTAATATTGCTCCTGGAGTTAACTTTGCCAAGTTTCTGAGTTGGACCTCCTCAAACTGAGCACCATATTGGGCTTCAAAGTAGAGCTCTTTTTTCCTTCACCCACCCAAGCTAGATTTCTCTCATCATTAGCCATCCAAATCTAGAATGGGAGTAGAAAAGGAAATAATGTCTATTAATCAATACCTCAAGAGCAGCTGTAGAAGAAGAAACTGTAGCTTATTCCAACCTAGTTTTCTTGGCTAGCCTACTGTAGCCATGAGGCCAAAGGAATGAGAAGAAAGATAGAGGAAAGTATAACAAAGCCATGTTACAAAGGGGTTTGGCCTAGTCATTGAGGTAACTTACACGTTTTGCCCTCCAGTTTTAGCTTCAATCCCACATGTACCATTTCTATTGTACAAGGTGTTGCTGCAATGCTTGCCTGACAATTATGATTCAGTAGATTAGAAAATACTTATGTAGTTCATTTTTGACAGCTCCAATCCCATAATCACTTGATGTCCCACAGGAGGGTATTGTCTCTACCATGGATTCAGGAGGTCTTTTAAAAATTTTAAGTTTTCTTCTGTTGTAAAAGGCATGGCTTTCCTGTAGATTCTTAGTGGTTGGTGTTGCAACTCTCCTATTGAGATTTTCCAGAAATTCCATCCATTGTATTTATCCTCACAAAGCAAAGATATTTATTCACCATCTCTCATTTATCCCTTATTAAAGATTCCTTCAGAGGCATTTAATTCTTTTCTCACCCAAGGTTGTAGCTATGTATGGTGACCAAGCTCCTATATAAGTTCAGAGCAAAGCCTTGAAACAGAAAAACAGATTCACTTTGCCGTAGCCAAAAATGGAGGGAGCCACAGGGATGTGAGGCAGGCCTATAGCAGCATGAAACCGGAAACAAAACATCCTAGGAATTTCTTTAATCATTCAAGTAAGAAATATCACAGTTTTGTAAAACTATATAAAGAAAAGGTAAAAATAAATGAGGTTGGATTGGAGACTTGTTAAGATGTCAATACTACACTTTCCAAAACTTATAAGAGAAACCTGTGAATTTTTCTCATTTTTAAAATTTTTAATGAACTGGATAGAATGATTCTAAAAATATCATAATGTTTAAGCTTTCATAGTGTTTAATGTTTTCTCAATTGAAATTGACTTATTAGATATTTTGGATATATTTTGTTGATCTCATCCTTTTTTTCTTGGAATAGATGACAGATATATTTTACTCTTTGAAATCTTAGTACCAATATTGAAGATGTATAATCTGCCCTTTAAAATGGAATTTTTTATTTCTTATGGGACATTCTGTATAAAGGTGTGCAAGTGAATGAAAAGTTCCTCACCAAATTATACATAAGCTGATCCTTATAATGATGAGGGATAAAACTGGCAGCACCTTTATTCCTGTCTCAAGTTGTGGTCCAGAAGTGTATTAATTAACATGTTAATGCTCTTTAACTTACCTATCTTAGAAAATCTCTATCAAGTAAAAATTTATTTCTTAATTTAATCCTTAATGTAGAATTCCTAACTTGAACATTTGACACTTGTGATTCAAATGATGAAAAGGAAGGGGGGAATTTAAAATACCAAATTAACATTTATCACACTAATTCAGTCAGGATGGGCACCCAACTTGATTTTAAAAAAGGGTCAAAAGAAGATTTCTATTCGATAGTACATGGATTTTTTTTTCATTTTTAATGTATGGATGAGCTTAGAATGTTAATAACATATTGGTTATTAGGTAAACGTCTGATTTTTTCCATCCTATTTTTTAGTAGACAACTTGCACTTCCTTCACTTTCAGCCTATGTATTTTGGGTGAAGTAACTATCATACCTTCCTTCAGAAGAGTGCATGTGGCTATTGACTAATTAATGAGAATACAATTCCCACTGCCATAATGACTTGTTCTGTAAATATTAAACTATCTTTGCTGACGATATCAGGGAAAATACGATCCCTATCATTTACTTTGCAAACAGTAGGATGTACAACCAGAAGTAGTAATTATCTTTGTTACTGTACATAGGTCTCAGGCATAAAGAGCCTGCCTATCATTAAAGTCAACACACTTGTAACAGAATATCCAAAAATCAGGTAGAGAGTAATGAAGTGGTTGGAATTCTGGACTCAACCTTGCCTAATATACATCAGTATTTTTTAGTTAGATGAGTCAGTAACTCCTCTCCCACAGCCTAGTATTTCTGCTGTAAGCCAGTTTCAGGTGGAATTATCTTTAACCTGTTAAATACTCCCTGTTCTCTATTATAAAGTAAAGTTTGTCATAAATGATAATTGTCTCCCTATTCCCTGGAAGTTGATCCAATCATGTTCATGTGAGTCAAAGAATGAGGCATTTGTACTTTCAAATTAAAAAAAAAAAAAAAAGATTTCAGTAATACAGATATCAGGCAAGAATAAGTAATAAGTGTAATAAGCAAATAGATGTTTATTTCATCAAATTTACTTTGACATAAGTATATCAAATTTAGTGCATTTAAGTATTAATTTACTAATGGTATCTGAGGCACCTGAATTAATTAAGTAAAAAATGTAACTTACTCATTCTATTTTATGAAGTGGAAAGAATCTGGGCCATTAAGTGCTTAAACATTCATGATGGGTGATACCCACCATATATGCATATAAAATTCTTTTAAGATACAGATTTTTTTCAGTTGTTTCAATATCCATTTTTTCAGCAATTAAAATGTCTGCAGATATTCTTCTTTTTATATCTTCTGATATTCTCCTAGGTAAAGGCAAGGGATGGTAATAGCATAGTAACAACTCTTTCCTAAAAGCTCTTAGATGTGGCACATATATACAATGGAATATTACTCAGCCATAAGAAGAAAAGAAATTGAGATATTTGTAGTGAGGTGGATGGATCTAGAGTCAGTCATACAGACTTAAGTAAGTTGGAAAGAGAAAAACAAATACCATATGCTAACACATATATATGGAATCTAAGAAAAAAAAAAAGGTCATGAAGAACTTAGGGGCAAGATGGGAAATAAAGACACAGACCTACTAGAGAATGGACTTGAGGATATGGAGAGGGGGAAGGGTAAGCTGTGACAAAGTGAGAGAGTGGCATGGACATATATACACTACCAAACGTAAAATAGATAGCTAGTGGGGAGCAGCCGCACAGCACAGGGAGATCAGTTCGGTGCTTTGTGACCACCTAGAGGGGTGGGATAGGGAGGGAGACACAAGACGGAAGAGATATGGGAACATATGTATATGTATAACTGATTCACTTTGTTATAAAGCAGAAACTAACACACCATTGTAAAGCAATTATACTCCAATAAAGATGTAAAAAAAAATCTGTGAAAAGTGGTGAATTGTCTGTATTCTTTAGTGAAGACCTTTGTTAGTATTTCAAAAGTGGAGCATTGGGCTTCCCTGGTGGCTCTGTGGTTGACAGTCCACCTGCCGATGCAGGGGACACGGGTTCGTGCCCCGGTCCGGGAAGATCCCACATGCCGCAGAGCGGCTGGGCTCGTGAGCCATGGCTGCTGAGCCTGCGCGTACGGAGCCTGTGCTCTGCAATGGGAGAGGCCACAACAGTGAGAGGTCCGCGTATCTAAAAAAAAAAAAAAAAAAAAATGTGGAGCATAAAATCTCTTGCTTGGTAGCTCAGTCTCTATGCCTAAAGAGGATTTATGATTCACAGAGCTATTGACTCAGACAATGACATCAAATCAAGATAACAACTCAACACATATTTTATAAGTATGTAGTATAAGTAAATCGTTTCCCCACTTAAGCATTATGTTGCTGCTAGGTATTTTCTGATAGAAGCCCACATCATAAATTTTCCCTTTAGAAAATTCCTCTTCAACTATGAAGTCTCACCTTAAGCATTGTATTGCTTTGCATAAATAATCAGATAAATTATTTATAGTGTGCTATATAATACGATAAAAAGTACAGGATACTATCAATTCACCTAAAGAGAATACATAATCTAAGCTTAGTGATAGTGGTAGTAGTAGAGATGGTGGTTGTGGTGATGGTGGGGTGCATGTATGGTCATATTTTATTTTCTGGAGAAAGTACTATCTAAAGATTATATAGAGTTACGAGAATGTAAAGTCAGAAGAGATCATTTGTTTCTGATTTTTTTTTTTATTAGCTGCTGTATCATCAGAGCTTAAATTAGTGTCTGATACAAGACAGGTGCTCACAGGGAGATCAGGTTGGTGCTCTGCAATGACCTAGAGGGGTGGGGTAGAGAGGGTGGGAGGGAGGCTCAAGAGGGAAGGGATATGGGGATATATGTATGCATATGGCTGAATCACTTTATTGTACAACAGAAACTAACACAGCATTGTGAAGCAATTATACTCCAATAAAGGTGTATAAAAATCAAAAGACAGGTGCTTAAAAATGTTGACTAAATGAATAAATTAATTATTTAAATAAAAGAGTTACATTTGCAGTATGAAGGTATATTCGGAGGAAAAAGGGAGGATTATATTTTAGAAGGAGGTGAAAAGAAACATCAAAATACTCACTTGTGCATGGAATACTCAATAATGACTATGCCAGAATGTGCATGGATTTGTGAGAAGATACTGGCTAGGCAGAGGTTGCAGAGTGACATTTTGATAGAGCTGGGGAGAAGATAATGAGGAAGTATTTTAAAGTCACATGACATGAAGATTTTAATTTATTTTGTTAAGCAATGGTAAACCACCTAAGAGTGTTAAACCCAAAAAATAAAATAATAAGCTTTGGTTCTAGATAATAAAATGATGTAAGGGATATGTTGATTTTACTAGTTTAGAATAAAATAATTAATATATATTTGTTTTAGAAAACTGCCATTTTTCAATGATAACATTATCACATTTAAAATAATCGTATAAAAATAACATTAAATAATTTGTTAGTAGTTTTATTACTTTTGGCTACTATGAATACTCTTTCTAGGAACACTATTGTACATGCTTTTTGTGTAGACATATATTTCAGTTCTCTAGGGTATTTTCTGGGTCATGGTAACTCTATGTTTAAAACTTTGAGGAACTTCCCATCTATTATCCCAAGTGGCTGTGGCATTTTACATTCTCACCAGCAATGTATAATAATGATAATTTCTCCACATCTTGATTAACACTTTTTATTATCTATTTTTTAATGATTGCTGCTTCTCTAGTGGGGGTTACCTCATTGTTTTGCTTTACATTTCCTTATTGACTAATGACATTGAGCATATTGTCATGTGCTTATTAGTTATTAATATATTTTCTTTGAGATATGTTTATTCAAATTCCATGCCTATTTTAAAAATTGGGTTGTATTTATATTATTGCATTTTAAAATTTTCTAATAGTTCTTAATATACCCTGGATACAAGTCTTTATCTGATACATGATGGGTGAATATTTTTCCAAATTTTGTGGGTTACCTTTTCACTTTTTGCATGGTATCCTATGAAACCTCAAACATTTTAGTTTTAATTAAGTCCAGCTAACCAACCTTCTCTTTTATCACTCGTGCTTTAAGAGCTGTAGCTAAGATATTGTCTAACACATGATCACCAGCTTAATTCTTATTTTTTCCCCATGATTTTTATGGATTAACAAAGTATCATGTATTTATGCCATGGAATATTATTTAGGCAATAAAAATAACATATGAATATATTTTTGAACACTCTGAAAGATGAACTTCACACACATTTTATGAAGATTTATATGAAGGGCTGATCTGAAAAATAAGAGATTCTGAGACAGAATTCACCTGGCTTCTAAATGAAGCAATACTCTCCCTGAATTTATTTATGACCAGCATATTTCATTGTGAGAGATAGTATAAAAATTTGGAACCTACAGCAACTGGATAGAAATATGAAGGTGACCTTGCTGATGATGGGTTATCTGCCACTGCTATTGGGTATTATTTCATCTGCTATGAGGTAACAGCATGATACTGCCAACAGGGGGAGCTACAGACAGAAGACAAATGAAACTGGTTTTGTTTAGGACTAATTTAGCTGAACTGACAATATATTATACTTTAATAGCCTCTCAGAGTGAATTTAATTGATGACCCAAATTAGATATTTTCTTAGAGTATCTTTGTACTGGATTTGGATGCAAGCTGGGTGCTTATGTTTGCTTTCCAGCTGTTAACAGCCCACTGCCATCTGGAGAAGATAACTGCTAATAAGTTACTTGAAGTTTTTTCTATTGCTGCTTCTTCTGTGAAGAACTCAAAAGTTTCCAATAAGCCAAGAGAGAAAGACAAAACTAATGCTTTCCTCAGTGAGATCTAAGAAGGTTTAATAGATAGACAAAATCACTAACACTTTAAATGTGTTTTTAGTTTCATTTTCAGTCAGTAAAATGAAAGTTTGTATTGGATAAATTGTTTTTAGTGTTGGGACTGTCTATTATACATTTATATACACAAACACCAAATAATAATTCAGGAAGAAAATATTTATAATAAGGAAATTACAACTGAGTAATCTTACTTGATAATTAAATCTAATGGCAGATAAAAATAATTAGATTCTTATACTTAAGAATGGTCAGAGAATAACTAGTCGTTCTTAATTATAATAATCTTGTTTCTGTTACAACAAAGAATGGGAACAAAAGTTAAGACCAATCATTTTTATCTACTTATGTGTATACCTGAGATTTGGGGCATTTCATATTGTGGCAGTATACAACAATGTTAATTAAAAATGTGGTACAATCCCCCAGGTCAAGTTTACTACACGACCAGAGGTATTTTTCTGATGTGATATTCATTCATTTGTTTATGCACCAAGAGTTGCATAGTCTATGTGTCAAGCATTAAGTTATGTGCAAGAAAAATAATGGCTCAGACATGTTCTCTGCCTTCAAATTGCATGTAGCTTAGTAGGAAGAGACAGTTATTTAAATATATGACTGAAATAATATTACAGATACTAAGTTGGAAGTATGCAAAATATACACCAGAAGTGGCTGTAGTGCTTAATTGTCAATTGGGATCTATCTAGAATCTATTCTATAAGGAGCATATTAGGCACATGTCACTTTGAGGCTCTGTAATTGCTCTTTAGACTGTAAAAGGGCCTCGCACTTTAGGAACTCACATATTAATGGACTCACAATATCTTAGTACATTTCCAAGTCGGCTGATGGTGTGTTTTGAATGCTCCACTGACATCTTAAGGTCAGTATGCGCCAGACTAAACTTGTCTTTCTTCCTATTTTCCTACACTTGTGTCTCCATTATTTTTTCTATTCTCCAAAGCATGAAGATGCAGTTATTTTCTTCTTCTCACTTATTTGTCACATGCATCTATTCTATGCTCTTCTTTTTCTGTTATCACTACACAGTACAGATACTGTTGTCATACTACCTAAAATTATCAACACCTCTAGTCGTTTTTCATTCCCATTCCAATTTATATTAAAACCACTTCTGAATGAATTATAAGAGAAACTGATCTGAACTTACTATTCTTTCCCAGTCTCAAATAATGTTATTGGTTGCCCTCTATATTTAGAAAAAAAATCCTTAACCTGCAATTTAAGTTACTCCATACTCATACTCCATATCTAGCATATTTTTCAATGTGTCTCATTTCCTGGCATTTTCCAATATTTTATTTAAAGGGAAATGCACAAGGATGTATTGTACAACATAGGGGATATAGCCAATATTTTGAAATAACTGTAAATGGAATGCAATCTTTTAAAACTGTATAAAAATTAATTAATTAAAAATAAATAAAGGTAGTTACATAGTATTTCCTCTAATGTGTAGTTTCCTGATTTTCTGCTTTTATTCCCCCTTGTCATTTATACTGCAACATATTTCTCAATGCAAAAACCTCATTTTTACTTGTTATATCAAAAATGCTATTGCATCTATGAGACTTTCCTCAGTACAATTCTGTTGATAGGTTGATGGATTTCCTCATAAGTTCACATTATTTTGTGTGCACCTGCAACATAGAAGTGATCATTTGAGGTTTCTTTTATGTAATACAGAAAACATTAGATTTAGAGTTAGACCTTGAGGTTCAACTGATGTGAACCTGTCAGTTACTATTGCTTCTGTGAATTTAGCTAAATCTTGTTCTATCATATTAGTCATCAAAGAAGTAAATAACAGCTATCAACAACAACAATAATAATATCATTAATAATTGATAATAAAGTAAAATATTTAACACATTTTTGAGAATGTTAAATATAAATGGGAGACAGACTTAGTTGTTAATCTTTGGTTCTCATCTTCTACATGAAAGGATGATTTATTTTGGGTTCATTTTCTGTTACCCTTGGGCCTACATAATAGTCATTTCAGGTTTAAAACAAGAATAAAGGTGAATGTGAATAATTGGTTTTATATTTAATAATCACTTGAGAGATATTTGTTTGCTGAATAAATAAATGACTGAATGAATAAATGAACTTTAGTAAGAGATACTGCATCTCTCCTAGGTAGCATTAGGCTATACATAAAAGTCACTAATTACATATGGTCTAAATTCCTTTAAGAAGAATGCATGATTTGGCAGTTAAGAGCATGTTCAAAATCATCATTGATGAGTCTTAATTTTTTCAAGAAGAAATAAAACATTGGCTACATTGAGAAGAGCAAAATTAGTTTATCTAGAGAGATATGAGACCATTTTTTAAAAGGCATAGGTAACTTCTTCAAAAAATATTTATTGTGTTCCCTCTTTGACCTATATATGGTGGTAAAAGTTAGCTTTACATTATTCTTCTTAAACTGATGGGTGCTTAATTATTTTACTTCTCTGTTGATCTATTACCAGAAAAGTACAATTCAAAAATAAAACGAACACAAATGAAACCTAACTCAAGCAGCTGCTATATCCTCCCTGTCATTTCTTCAACCTCCAACTCAAACTGCCAAAAAGATTGTAATAAATGTGAAATATCATGGCATATCACATTAGATGGGAACCAGGAGAATACATTTTCACAGACAGGGACTTTTAAATGACAATAAAATAGTTCCTCTCTTTAAAAATAAAATAATAATCTAACTCAGAGAACAATTTCAATTTCACAAATAATTTTCAGACGGACCTATAGATTGTTATTTTTATTTATTTAAGTGGAGTCACTTCCTTTAGAAAGTTTTCTGCAGCTGAAGCTGAAGAACTTTTTAGGACTATTTGATTTGAGACCAGAAGCAACCTCTGCATAAATGCCAAAACATGCTTTGATTGGATATACTTCCTGGCACTCATGTTAAAACAAAAACTCACTTGACCAATTTCAGAGCAATGGGGTTTTCACTGAGTTCTTTCATACTCTATTAATCTTCAACAAATGTTTGATAGAATTATAGAATTTATAGCCTAAGGGAGTCTTTCTTTCATTCTACCCAGTCAATTAGATATGTAAACTGTGGTCCACACAGATTGAGAGAATTGTCCAAGTCCAAGGTTAAATACCTTCCTATTAAGAGCAGACTGAAACTAGGTTCTCTCTCTCTCTCTCTCTCTCTCTCTTTCTCTCATTTTAGGATAAATATATAGTCATTTTTTAGTCCTGTCTTCTGACACTAATTGGTCATCCCATACTTTCATACATAAAAGTCATAAGATATAAAGTATCTTCCATAAAACTATGAAAAAATTCCATAACTCTAAATGCATCCATAAATCTTATTTTGAGTTCCATCATATACTATAGTAATCAACACAAATATGGATTTTTCATGACTATGCTGCAGTAAGAGACACATAGAGACAATTCTATATATTCCTTGGGATTTCTCAGTTCTTTTCAAACTACAACACTAAAATTGTTAGAACAATTTGCCAATAATTGGTGAAGATATGCATAGGACACATACTCTCAGTTTTTTGTTTTATCTTATTTTGGCAACTGGTGCATCATGGTGAAATTCATTAGGGGAAAAAATAGAATCGTGAACAGAAGAGAAATGTAAACTGAACTGCAAGCATGTTAGCAAGCTTTCCTTTAAACCTTTTGTCTGGCATTAAAAAAAAAAAATCTTTCAATGAGCCAGGATGAGATCTGATTTTTGAGATACAGTTTTAAAAGATTTTAATATTCTTGATTTAAATACTGTCTATGGCATGATTACTTTTACTTTAGCATGGTTAATTAAAATATAAAGATAACTACAAATAATTAAGTCCTATGAAAGTGAATAATTTTATCAGTGAGCAGATAATTTTAAACATTTACAATGCATCTGAAAGCCAGTTGCTAGATATCAAAAAATATATTTAAAAAATAAAACATTATATTATATATGTATGCATTTAATTTTATTAAAATAGTAAAGGAAAATTATCAAGTAGTGTCATTACCTCAAATATTTAGACAAGGGAATAAAAGCTGATGAATAATATTATTTACTTATGGACTGTAACCTCACCTCTTTGGGGCTTACCCCACAGGCCCTGAGGGCTGTATATAAGACATGGTAACCTCTTGTTCATTAGCTAATAGAACTATTCAAGTCCTCTCCATCTATATTCCTATACACGTTGTTGCTAATGTATTATACCCTTTACATTTTATATTTTGAATTACCTTATTTAATTTACTCTATTTTTAATTAAGGAATTAAGCTCTAGACAAATCTTAAAATCCCATAGAAAATAACTATTATTAATTGAACCTTTTTCTTAAGCTGGAAGTGAGATCAAATGGTAAGAGAGCATTATATTCAGGAATTGCAAATTGTACTTCACAGATCTAAAACCCCTTTATTCAAAGAGCAAAACTGATACAAGTGTTTTGAAGTATATGAAATACTTGGAACTACATGGTTTAAAAACCATTGATTTAGTGTAGTCCAGTGCAACAGTGCTTCTCAAACTAAATGTGGTGAAGTACCAAGTTTTTGTTTAGCTTTATTTTGCTTGCTTGTCCAGTCTAATGTTTTTGTAAAACAAAATAAAAATGAATAACTAGAAAAAATTTAATGAAAAAAGATTTAAAATTTTGTCTCAATTTCTAAATATTAGATTTAACAAGGCTTACATAATATTTCAATAAATAAATCAGAAAAATATCACACAGTGAAAGAAGAAAATAATTTTAAAATTGTATGCATACTTTATTGAATGTATGCCAATACATGAATACTTTAGAACATCATTATTACATATTTAACATTTTGTTGTTTAAGAGTGAAATAAGGATCCTGCATGTTGAATGTCTATATGCTCACATTAAACAAACAAGTTTTGATATAACAAAAGAGTTTGCTTTTTGCTTGTTAATTATTTTAGGATGTAGTAATAACAATGTTATTCACAAGGAATAATGTAGATTGAAACTGGTTCTGTGGTTCCACTAATGCTGAATGTTTTAACTGTCAAAGTAGAGAAACCTGTCTGTTGGGATGAAAAGAAGAAATTTTAAAGTAATACAGGCAAACTAAGTATATTCGTTTTTAATTATATCCATAATGAAGGAAGTGATATAATCTCAAACACTTCTTTCTTAATCAGTAGTCAGTGCTATCAACTTATTCTGTTGTTATATTGAAGTTTCAATGATTTTTAAGTGGAAGAAATGGGTCATAGTTTAAAATTAACCTTAAAATATCACGTTTTAACATAGTTCTATATGCACCTACAACCAATGACAAACCAGGCAGGTTCAAAATGCCTGAGCTCGTCTGTACCCTGTCCAATTAAACACATTTCCTCATCACAGACTTGCATGCTCCAGCAAGGTCAAATTGCTCTACAAATTTAAAAATGCTTATTCTCAATTTCTTTATGTATCTCATCACAGTTTAGTAACAGTGGAATGTCACTGATCTGCAGAAACTACTTGGAGAAGAACCAATGCAAAACTCAGATATTGGTAATATACAGCTTCCATTCTACCACCAATTTTAAACCTTTCAAACTTCCTTTGGTGAACAATCTTTTCCCCTTTTTTTTCTTTTTTTAAATTTTATATTGGAGTATAGTTGATTTACAATGTTGTGTTAGTTTCAAGTGTACAGCAAAGTTATTTAGTTATATCTATCTATCTATCTCTCTCTATATATATACACACACGTTTACCTATTCTTTTTCACATTTTTTTTTCTCATACAGGTTATTAAATAGTATTGAGTAGAGTACCCTGTGCTATATAGTATGTCCTTGTTGATTATCTATTTTGTCTATAATAGTGCGTATATGTTAATCCCACCCTCCTAATTTATCCCTCCCACCAAACTTTCTCCTTTGATAACCATAAGTTTGTTTTCTAAGTCTGTGTGTCTTTGTCTGACTTACTTCACTCCATATGACAATCTCTAGGTTCATCCATGTCACTGCAAATAGCATTATTTCATTCTTTTTTATGGCTGAGTAATATCCCATTGTATATATGTACCACATCTTCTTTATCCATTCATCTGTCAATGGACATTTAGGTTGCCTCCATGTCTAGGCTACTGTAAGCAGTGCTGCAATGAACATTAAGGTTCATGTATCTCTTTGAAGTATGGTTTCCTCTGGATATATGTCCAGAAGTGGGGTTGCTGATCATATGGTAGTTTTAGGTTTTCTTAGTTTTTAGGAATCTCCATATTGTTCTCCATAGTGGCTGTAACAATTTACAGACCTATCAAAAGGAGGATTCCCTTTTCTCCACACCCATCCAGCATTTATTTTTTGTGGACTTTCTGATGATGGTTATTCTGACTGGTGTGAGATGATACCTCATTGTAGATTTCATTTGCATTTCTCCAATAATTACTGATTTTGGGCATTTTATTCATATGCTTTTTGGCCATCTGTATGTCTTCTTTAGAGAAATGTGTATTTAGATCCTCTGCCTATTTTTTGATTGGGTTGTTTGTCTTTTTTATATTGATCTGCATGAGCTAGTTTGATATTTTGGAGATTAATCCCTTGTCGGTTGCATAATTTGCAAATATTTTCTCCCATTCTGTAGATTGTCTTTTTGTTTTGTTTATGGTTTCCTTTCCTGTGCAAAAGCTTTTAAGTTTCATTAGGTTCCATTAGTTTATTTTGTTTTTATTTTCATTACTCTAGGATGTGGATCCATAAAGATATTGCTGCAATTTATGTCAAAGAGTGTTCTGCCTATGATTTCCTCTAGGGGTTTTTATTATCTGGTCTTACATTTAGGTCTTTAATTAATTTTGAGTTTATTTTTGTGGATGGTGTCCAAGAATGGTCTAATTTCATTCATTTACATGTAGCTGTCCAGTTTCCCCAGCACTGCTTATTGAAGACACTGTCTTTTCTCCATTGTATATTCTTGCCTCCTTTGTCATAGGTTAATTGACCATAGGTGCATGAGTTTATTGCTGGGCTTTCTATCCTCTTCCATTGATGTATAGCTCTTTCTGTCAGGACCATACTCTTTTGATTACTGTATCTTTATCATATAGTCTGAAGTCAGAGAACCTGATTCCTCCAGCTTTCTTTTTCTTTTTCAAGATTGCTTTGGCTAATAGGTGTCTTTTGTGTTTCCATACAAATTTTAAGATCTTTTTGTTCTATATCTGCAAAATATGCCATTGGTAATTTGATAGGGATTACATTGAATCTGTAGATTACCTTGGGTAGTAAAGTCATTTTGACAATATTGTTTCTTCCAATACAAGAACGTGGTATATCTTTCCATCTGTTTGTGTTATCTTCATTTCTTTCATCAGCATCTTAAAGTTTTTGGAGTATGGTATTTTACCTCCTTAGGTAGATTTATTCCTAGGTATTTTATCCTTTTTGATGCAATGGTAAATGGTTGTTTGGCCTGAGGAGTTTCAGTACTGGAGCCTTAGGGCTGCTGGGTGGAGCCAGGATTTGGTGTCAAAATTGTGGCTTCCAGGACAGCTCACACCAATAAGTACTCCTCAGTAACTCCACCACAAGTGTCCTTGTCCCCACAGTGAACCACAGCCTCCCCTTGCATCCACAGGAGACCCTCCAAGACCACAAGGTAGGTCTGGCTTAGGCTCCTATGAAGTCACTGCTTTTTCCTCTGGGTCCTGGTGGAGATGAGAACTTGTGTATGCCCTCCAAAAATGGTGTTTCTTTTTCCACCAGTCCCATGGAGTTCCTGCCATCAAGGCCTGATGATCTTCAAAGCCAAATGCTCTGGGTGCTCCTCCTCCTGATGCCAGACCCCCAGACTGGGGAGCCTGACATGGGGATTAGAGTTATCACTCCTGTGAGAGAAACTCTGCAATATAAGTATTTTCTAGTTTGTCAGTCACCTACCTGGTGCATATTGGATTTGATTGTATCACAAATGCACCATTTTTACCATCTCAATGTGGCTTCTTCTTTGTCTTTGGAAGTAGAGTATCTTGTTTTTGTAGGTTCCAGTAATTTTTTTGATGTTTTATCAACAGTTAGTTGTGATTTTGGTGTTTTAGTGAAAGGAGGTGAACTCAGGTCCTTCTACTATGCCATCTTGCCCTGGGATCTAATTCAATCATCTCCTCTTTTTAAAATAAACTTATAGTTTGGGTAGAATCAATTCATTTCCCAAACACCTATTTGGCTTAAGTCGATCAGTTTGATTCCAGGTCCTATGCAGTAGTGTTGGTTCAATTTTACGTAGGTGTTGGACTTTAAGTTAGCCACATCAAAATAACACTCAGAAACTTAATTTTATTTTCTATTTTTATTGAAGTATAGTTGTTTTACAATGTTGTGTTAGTTTCAGGTGTACAGAAAAGTGATTTAGTTTTATATATATATTCTTTTTCAGATTCTTTGTCCCATATAGGTTATTACAAAATTTTGAGTATAGTTCCCTTTGCTACATGGTAACTCCTTTTTGGTTATCTATTTTATATATAGGAGTCTGTATATGTTAATCCAAACTCCTAATTTATCCCTCCCCCTTTCCCTGTTGGTTGCCATAAGTTTGTTTTCTATGTCTGTGGGTGTATTTCTGTTCTGTATATAAGCTCACTTTATCATTTTTTTTAGATTCCATATATAAGTAATATTATATAATGTTTGTCATTCTCTTTCTGGCTTACTTCACTTAGTACAATAATATCTTGTTCCATCCATGTTGCAGCAAGTGGCATATTTCATTCTTTTGAATGGCTGAGTAATATTCCATTGTATATATATACCACATCTTTATTCATTCATCTTTTGATGGACATTTAAGTTGCTTCTATGTCTTGGCTATTGTGAATAGTGCTGGAATGAGCACTGGGGTTCATGTATCTATCCAGGATATATGCACAGGAGAAGGATTGCAGGATTATATGGTAGATCTATTTTTAGTTTAATTTTGGAACCTCTGTACTGTTTGTTCTCCATAGTGACTGTATCATTTTATATTCCCACCAAAAATGTAGTAGGACTCCTTTTTCTCCTCCTCTCCAGCATTTATTATTTGTAGACCTTTTAATAATGGTCTTTCTGACCTGAGTGAAGCGATACCTCATTGTAGTTTGATTTGAATTTCTCTAATAATTAGTGATGTTGAGCATCTTTTCATGTGTCTTTTGGTGAACTGTATGTCTCCTTTGGAGAAATGTCTATTTAAATCTTCTGCTCACTTTTTGATTGGGTTGTCATTTTTATATTGCTCTGTAGGTGTTATTCATATATTTTGGAGTTTAATCTCTTGTCAGTCATATTATTTGCAAATATTTTCTCTTGTTTTGTAGGTTGTCTTTTTTTGCCACTTTCATTCAGCATAGTTTTGAAAATCCTAGCAATGTCATTCAGGGAAGAAAAGAAATATAAAGGATACAAATTGGAAAACAAGAAGTAAAACTGTCAGTGTTTGCACATGACATGGTACTATACATAGAAAATCCTAAAGACACTACCTGAAAACAACTAGAGCTCACCAATGAATTCAGTAAAGTTGCAGTATACAAAATAAATGCAAAGAAATCTGTTGCATTTATATGCACTAAGAACAAAAGATCAGAAAGAGATATTTAGGAAACAATCCTATTTATTTATTTATTTATTTACCTGTTTTTGCATCAAAAAGAATAACATATTTATGAATATACCTACCTAAGGAGGCAAAAGACCTGTACTTCAAAAACTCTAATAAGATGATGATGAAAGAAATCTAAGATGGCACAAACGGATATAAAGATATTTTACTTACGTGGATTTGGAAAAATCAATATTGTAAAAATGACTTTACTACCAAAAGCAATATACAGATTTAGTGCAATCCCTATCAAATTACCAATTCCATTTTTCACAGAACTAGAACATAAAAAATTAAAATTTGTGTGGCAATCTAAAAGACCCCAATTAGCCAAAGTAATCTTGAGAAAGAAAAATGGAGCTGGAGGAATGAGGCTCCTTGATTTCAGATTGTACTACAAAGATACAGTAATCAAAACAATATGGTACTGGCACAAAAACAGAAATATAGATCAATGGAATAGGATAGAAAGCCCAGGAATAAACCCACACATTTATGATCAATTAATCTACAACAATGAAGGCAAGAATATACAATGGAGAAAAAAGACAGTGTCCTCAATATGTGTTGCTGAGAAAACTGGACAGCTACATATAAAAGAAAGAAATTAGAAAATTCTTTAACAGCATATTCAAAACTAAATTCAAAATAGATTAAAGACCTGAATGTAAGACTGAATACTATAAAACTCCTAGAGGAAAACATAGGCAGCACACTTTTTGACATAAATAGCAGCAATATCTTTTTGGATCCATCTCCTAGAGTAATGGAAATAAAAAAAAAATAAACAGAGGGGACCTAATTAAGCTTAAAAGCTTTTGTTTGGGGAGGGGGAAGGGTGAGCTGTGACAGGGCGAGAGAGAGTCATGGACATATACACACTAACAAACGTAGTAAGGTAGATAGCTAGTGGGAAGCAGCCGCATGGCACAGGGATATTGGCTCAGTGCTTTGTGACAGCCTGGAGGGGTGTGATAGGGAGGGCGGGAGGGAGGAAGCCGCAAGAGGGAAGACATATGGGAGCATATGTATATGTATAACTGATTCACTTTGTTATAAAGCAGACACTAACACACCATTGTAAAGCAATTATACCCCAATAAAGATGTTAAAAAAGGAAGAAAAGCTTTTGTTTATCAAAAGAAACCATAAACAAATCTTTTCTGTATTTTGTAATTGCTAAGGGAGAAATTAGCATGAATACAAAAATGTGTCCCTATAAATTATGGCACCAGAAAGAGAGGTGGCCTTAGAACAATACTGTGATTGCAAAAGGCAGAGGATTAAGATAGAAAAGGCATTGGGTCAAAAATATAATCTACCTTAATTAATATTCATGCATATAGAACAGCACTCATTTCACAAAAGTACATTAAAAAAAGATATAACATATATACATTAGAACGGCTGCCTATACATGGAATAGGAAGAAAAAAGAAGTCAAAATTAGGTTAAAATCAAGAAAAAATTAGATGGAACTTATATAGGAAAACAGTGTATGCGCTTAACTGAAATCTCCATCATCTACTGTCATGCATAAATATACCTAGGTCTATATCCATATGTGTATCTATATCCATATTTACAGCTCTATAAAAAGTAGCATTCTTTTTGTCATTGTTGAGCCATTGGATCAAACCATCTTTGACATCTTCCTGATTATGGAAAATAGAATGAGCCTGAAAACACCTTAACTTGTAGGATAGTGTTTTTGTGTACTTTAGTTCATTTTTAACCCAAAGGTAAAATTTTTGCTCTATAGTCAATAATCATTTATATTAACCAAACATTTAATATTTATTTGTTCTTTTTTCCAAAAATATCCTTGTTTGATTATTTTCCTACTTCTAGAAAGATAACTCTCAAAATGTTCTTTAAAGGAAGATTTTCAATGGCAAAATCTCTCCAGTTTTCCTAAAATAAATTTATGGTTGTTCCATTATTAGAGGTAATTAAATACTAGGTTGAAAGTCATATTCTCTCAGCAAACTAAAAAACTATTATCTCATTATATTCAGATAACCAATGATGAGAAAATAGATACTGGTAAATAAGACATTTTGGAAGATATTCTGTTTCCATTCTTCACTCCACACTCTCACTCCCAACACTTCAATCTGCTCTTTAGATTTTCCCTTTTCTTTTTGGATTGGCAGGCTTATTCTTATGTTATAAATGTGGATTTATTCTTATTTCTCATTTATGAGTTTTATTGGGATTTCTATGGATCAGAGTCTTAAGAGATTTTTTCAAATTTTAGTTCTTCAAATATACTTCTGATGGTTTATATTTTCCTATGGAACTCTCATTAAATATATGTTGCAAAATCAATCTCTTTTTCATATTTTCCATCTGTTTGTCTCTCTGGTCTTGACCTGTTAGTATTTCTTCAGGTTTATATATAATTTCACAAATAATTTTTCAGTTAACTCTAATCTGTATTAAATTTTTCTATTGTAAATTTTCATGCATGGGCATCTTCTTTGGTAATTTTTAAAATATATAGCCATTTTAATATTCTCATCCTTTTTCTTTCAACATACTTATATTTAATATTTTCTGAGTGACAGAGAATTCCTATTTTTTGAGATTCTGACCAAGCTATCTTCAGTTTGTTCTCACTCAGTGTCTTATTTTCATGTTTATTCTATGATATTTTTTTACTCTAATCTCATATATATAAGAGCTTGATTTGTCAGAAAATGTTGAGGCCTATTTCAAAGATGGCTTTCTCCAGAGAGAATTTGCATTTGTTGTTGCCTGAATCTTGGTGGCAATCTCACACTGTTTCCATTTTTAATGAAATCAATGTAATACAAATTCAGGATGCAATCCTTTTATTTTTTAAAAAGCCCTATTTAACACCAAGCTTTCAGTCAGAAAATTTTGTTTGAAATCTTCTAGGGATAGTTTTTATGTTTATTTTATTTGTATACCCTAATACAAGGGCCAATTTTTATACACTTATAAGAGGGTAGCCTTTGTCTTCCCAGTTTTATAAAAGGAGTAGAGGGAGGTGTTCTCTCCTATTAGACTGCCCACATTGGGTGAACCCTGGTCTCAGTCTTGATTGTTTCAGAAACTTTGAGCCTAGGAAAATTGAACTTTTCTTATCTGGCTCAGAAAATAATCTCTGTGTTCAAGGTTGTGCTTAGTTTTGGCCTCTGCATAGTATACTTTTTGTGTATGTGTGCTACTTAATTTACACCTACACTTTCATTTGGAGATTCAGTCAGGATGCCAAATCTGCTGGAAGTGGAAGTCCCTCCTATTTGTCTTTGAAATATTTAAATAATATTTAAATATTGAGTTTTACATGTGTACACTATTAATGTTTTTGCAAGAAATATGTGTGGTGACCTGTAAACTAATTTTGTATTATATTCCTTATGAGTATGAGTGAGTATGGCCAGCTGACTTGTTAGGACTGTCAATTGAATCAAGCTTTATATTATTTTCCCTTTATGTGTGAATAAAGGGAAAATACAGACACACTGCCTCTTAAAGTGGTTTAAAATTCACTTTTTGGTAAAAGTTATCACATTTCTAATGACAGTGAACATGTCAAGAAAAGCAATGGTTCTTAGCATAAAAATAAATTGGGAATAAATAAAATAGTATAATATTAAAAGCAACTATACCTTAAATCCATGATATAAAAATGTTTTTGAGATGAGAGTATAAGCAAACATTTCTAGGAGAAGGGAGAGTGGTGGTGAGCAAAATGAATATTGAGAAGGGGGCTCTAATTAAAAACAACTTAGGAGGTTTTTTTCCCATAATGCATAAACTTGCTTACTCTACATTTTAGATTCTAAAACAATCTTTGAAATGAAGAATGAAAGTAGAAAATGAGAGAGAGACATGAATGCATGAAAAATTTTATTTATCACATTTTCTTTTATAGAAGTTAAAACTTATTAAATTATTTTCCTATTTAAAAATATGCAGTGCATGTATGCTATATAACAAAAATAGTTTAATTCCACAAATCATTATTATTCACCTATGTGAATAGCAAACATCTAATAACTTTTCTCTAAAGAATGAATAAATGATGAATAATGTCCTATATTACTTATAGATATGTACTTGTGCATGTGTGGTTTTGCACCTTTATTTATCTATCTGTTTGTTTTTTCTGGGTTAAAGTTAACACATATATAAATGGACACTCAGACTTAAGAAAACTACTCATTCTTATTTGGTCAGAATAAGTCAAAATAAATAACATCTTTAAAACTAAAATTTACTTACTTGTCAATACCAAATTTGTTGATGCAATAATACAATTCTCCTTGCCCATGATATTTTATATGTTGTTTGACAACTGCACATATATACAATGGAATATTACTCAGCCATAAAAACAAAAGAAATTGAGTTATCTATAGTGAGGTGGATGGACCTAGAGTCTGTCATACAGAGTGAAGTAAGTCAGAAAGAGGAAAAAAAATTACCATATACTAACACATATATAGAATCAAAAAAAAAAAAAAAAAAGTTCTGAAGAACCTAGGGCCAAGACAGGAATAAAGATGCAGATGTAGAGAATGGACTTGAGGACATGGGGAGGGGAAAAGATAAGCTGGGATGAAGTGAGAGAGTAGCATTGACATATATACACTACCAAATGTAAAATAGGGAACTAGTGGGAAGTAGTTGCATTGCACAGGGAGATCAGCTTTGTGCTTTTTGACCACCTAGAGGGATGGGATAGGGAGGGTGGAAGGGAGATGTAAGAGGGAAGGGATATGGGGATATATGTATAGCTGATTCACTGTGTTGTACAGCAGAAACTGGCTTAAAATTGTAAAGCAATTATACTCCAATAAAGATGTTAAAAAAAAATACATGACTTCATCAAGTTAAATCCATGAACCTTTGCTGTCAGTTTCACAAATAGCTGACAGTGTTTCACAATGTGAAATTTCCTCGTCCAAAGTAGACTGTAACATAGGGAATGGTAAGTTTTTTAGGTCATTTGTTGACAAAAATGGACCATGCTGGAAATAAATATGGTCCATGTATCCAATAATACTCAACTGACCTTTAATCAAATTTACACCATTGGAAGAAGGTACTGTATCATTAGTAAATGAATTGAACTCTGTTTATACACTGATCTGAATGTATTTAGTAGAGATGGAATTAAATAAAATCTATTCTTTTAAATCTTGAATTTACTCAACTTTTTCAAGTATGTAAATCCAGAATATAAATTGTTGAATGCAATGGAGCTACAGAAGAGCTACATAATAAAACAGTTTACAAAGATAATGTACTCTGAACTTATATGAATACTTGGTCATTTAATGCATTGTTTAATATATATTTTATTGAAATGTTTATAAATAAAATTAGGAGATCATGGCACATTCTTTATTCATCCATTGATTTAAAAAACAATCATTTACAATTCATACATAGAAATAACTAATCTGACTTCATCATCTATGTATTAATGGTCTAAACTTCAAGTTCTTGATTCCTTAATTCAATTTTGCAGGACAAGTTTTTTCATCATTATCTACAACTTCTTTTGTGTTAGAAGCTATAATTCAGATAATAGCTTTTGTTTACTTCATATTACTAAAATTAAAACCTGCTTATGCCAACAAATTTGACAACCTAGCAGAGATGTACAAGTTTTAAAAACACAGCCTACCAAAACTGAGTCAAGAAGAAACAGGTAATTTGAACCCACCAATTACTAGAAATGAACTAGAATCTGTGAAAACAAAACAAAACAAAAGTTCCTGTAAAGAAAAGTCCAGGACTAGAAGGCCTCACAGTGCATTTCTACCAAACATATATAAAAGAACTTATACCTTCTTTTCAAACTATTTTAAAAAATTGAAGAAGAGGAAACACTCCCAAATTCATTCTATGAGGCAACCTGATAACCCTGATATCAAAACCAGACAAAGACACTACAAAAAATATTTCAGGTCAATGTTTTTGATGACTATGTATGCAAAAATCTTCAAGAAACTATTAGCAAACCAAGCCCAACAATTCATAAAAATGATCATACACCATGATCAAGTTGGATTCATTACAGGGTCACAAGAATGGTTCAACATATGCAAATCAAACAATGTGATACACCACATTAACAAAGGGAAAGACAAAAACTTCATGATCTTCTCAATAGACAGAGAAAAAGCATTTGACAAATTCAACATCCATTCATGATAAAAAATTCTCACCAAAGTGAGTATAGAGGTAATATACCTCAACATAATAAAGGCCATTTATGACAAACCCACAGCTAACATAGTACTCAATGGTGAAAAGTTGAAAACCTTTCCTCTAATTCACAAACAAGACAATGGTGCTCTCTCACTATTTCTATTCAACATAATATTGGAAAACTTAGCCACAGCAATCAGACAAGAAAAAAATAAAAAAATGAAACATACCTAAATTGGAAGGAAAGAAGTAAAACTGTCAGTATGGAAGGGTGACATGATACTCTATATAGAGAAACCTAAAATCTCCACACAAAAACTATTAAAACTAATAAATGAGTTCAGCAAGGTAGCAGGATACAATGTTAATATATAGAACTTCATTGTGCTTTTTTACACTAATAATGAAATATCAGAAAGAGAAAGTAGGGGTTTCCCTGGTGGTGCAGCAGTTGGGAGTCTGCCTGCTAATGCAGGGGACATGGGTTCAAGCCCTGGTCTGGGAGAATCCCACATGCCACGGAGCAGCTAGTCTCGTGCACCACAACTGCTGAGCCTGCACTCTAGAGCCCGCGTTCCACAAAAAGAGAAGCCACAGCACTGCAACGAAGAGTAGCCCCCACTCTCTGTAACTAGAGAAAGCCTGCACGCAGCAAAGAAGACACAACACAGCCAAAAATAAAATAAAAATTAAAAAAAAAGAGGAAAGAGAAAGTAAAAAATCAATCCTGTTAAAACTATGTCAAAAAACAAATACCTAGGAATAAACTTAACCAAGGAGGTGAAAGACCTCCTTGATTAACACTATAAAACACTGATAAAGGAAACTGAAGGTGACTCAAATAGATATGTCTCATGCTCTTGGATTGGAAGAATTAGTGTTGTTAAAGTGGTCATACTAGCCAAAGCAATCTACAAATTTAATGCAATCCCCATCAAAATATCCATGACATTTTTCAGAGAGCTAAAACAAATAATCTTTAAATTTATATGGAACTACAAAAGACCCAGAACTTTCAAATCAACCCTGTGAAAAAAGAACAAAGGTGGAGGCATAACACATCCAGACATCAGACCGTATTACAAAGTTACAGTAATCAAACAGCATGGCATTGGCACAAAAACAGACATATAGATCAATGGAAAACTATAGAGAGCCAAGATATAAACCCATGCAGTTAAGGTCAATTAATATATGACAAAAAAGGCAAGAATATACAATGAAGAAAAGACAGTCTCTTCAACAAGTGGTGTTTGAAAATCTGGATAGCTACACATAAATCAATGAAATTAGAACACTTGCTTACACCATATATAAAAACAAACTCCAATAGGTTAAAGAGCTGAATGTAAGACATGACACCATAAAACTCTTAGAAGAGAACATAGGTAAAACATTCTCTGACATAAATCATAGCAATGATTTTTTAGATCAATTTCCCAAGGTAAAAGAAATAAAATCTAAGATAAACAAATGGGATTTAATCAAACTTAAAAGATTTTGCACAGCGAACAATCAACAAAATGAAAAGACAACTCACAGAATGGGAGAAAACATTTGCAAATGATATGATCAACAAAGAGTTAATATCCAAATCACAAAAGCAGTTCATACAACTCAGTATTGAAAAAAACAGCTTATACCACTCAATATCCCAAAATGGGCAGACCAAGGGGTGGAGTAAAGATGGTGGTGTAGGAGGATGCAGAGTACTTCTCCTCACAATTAGGGCAGCTACCAGATGATGGTGGGGGACCTCAACATCCAATAGTATGGGAGAAACCCCCAAGAGACATGGTAGGATGTGGGGGGGGGGGATGAATGGGGAAGAGAAGTGGAGGCTGGATGAGACCAGTGCCCTTGAAGGGTGGCTGGGAGAAAGGAGGTGTTGCCATGCCTGGAAGGACTATCATTTGTTTGGAGGATTGGGGGAGGAATGTAGCTAGTATTTGCCCTGCCCACTCGGGCCCCAGGAAGACTGCTGGGATCCTGGGCTTGGTCCTTCACTGTCTGAGGTCGCCACCAGCAGTGTGGTTCCTAGGGGTATGGGGGAAGAAGAGTAGAGGCGAACAGGGAGGGACCCTCTGGAATGTGGCAAGCATTTTCCTTGTCCACTCAGGCCCCAGAGAGCCTGCTGAGGTCCCTGGCCTGATCAGCTGCACTCTAAGGCTGGAGGAATTCTGAGGCCCTTCAGGTTGCACTAAGCCTAAGCCCTGCTCCCCACACCCCCACAGTCTTTTCTGGCTGTGTGAGTCCTAAGCCTAGACCCTGCCCCCACCTAAATCGCACTTCTGCCTAAGCCCCACACCCACTAAGCCTCAGCCACCCACAGCCAAGGCCTTTTCTGGCCTTTTGGGTTTTTTTCTTTTCTGCTCTTGTGGTTCTGTTTTACTTTCCCATTGTTTCATTTATGTTTTTATTTTTTCAAACATATATGTTAATTTTCTAATCTTATTTCATTTTTTATTGTTATTGTTCCACTTTTTTTTTCTGCCACCCCATGTGGCTTGCAGGATGTTTGTTCACGATATGGGGGGTGGCCCTGAGCTCCTAGGGTGGTCACAACAGAGTCTGAACCACTGGATTAATAGAGACTCTCAGACCCCGGGAATAACCATCAGAGTGAAGTCTCCTGGAGGTCCTCATCTCGGCACCAAGACCTGGATCTACCCAAAAGAACAGTCTACAAACTCCAGTGCTGGAAGCCTCAGGCCAAACAAGCAGTAAGAAAGGAACATAGTCACACCTATCAAAAAAAAAAAAATGAGAAAACAAAAAAAAATATGTTACAGATGAAGGAGAAAGGGAAAAACTACAAGAACAAATAACTGAAGAGGAAATAGGCAAAAAGAATTCAGAGTAAAGATAGTAAAGATGACACAAAATCTCAGATATAAAATGGAGGCAAGGATCAAGAAAATACAAGGAATGTTTAACAGAGACCTAGAAGAACTAAGGAACAAACAAACAGAGACGAACAACACAATAATTGAAATGAAAAAATACTCTAGAAGGAATCAATAACAAAATAACTGTGGTGGAAGAAAGAATAAGTGAGCTGGAAGATAGAACGGTGGAAATAACTGCCAAGGAGCAGAATAAAGAAAAAAGAATGAAAAGAATTGAAGACAGTCTTAGAGACTTCTTGGGCAACATTAGATGCACCAGCATTTGAATTATAGTGGTCCCAGAAGAAGAAGAGAAAAAGAAAGGGTCTGTGAAAATATTCAAAGAGATTATAGTTGAAAACTTCCCTAACATGGGAAAGGAAGTAGCCACCTAGGTCCAGGAAGCATAAAAAGTCCCATATGGGATAAACCCTAGGAGAAACACAGCAAGACACATGTTAATCAAAATAATAAAAATTAAATTCAGAGAAAAAATATTAAAAGTAACAAGGGAAAAGTGAAATAATATACAAGGGAATCCCCATAAGGTTATCAGCTGATTTTTCAGCATAAACTGTGCAGGTTAGAAAGGAATGGCAGGAAATATTTCAAGTGATGTAAGGGAAAAGCCTACAACCAAGATTACTCCACCCACCAAGGATCTCATTCAGATTCAATGGAGGAATCAAAAGGTTTACAGACAAGCAAAAGTTAAGAGCACCACCAAACCAGCTTTGCAACAAATGCTAAAGGAACTTCTCTAGGTGGGTAAAAGAAATGGAGAAAAAGACCCACAAAAACAAAACAAAATAATTAAGAATATGTTAATAGGAACATACATATTGATAATTATCTTAAATGTAAACAGATTCAGTGCTCCAACCAAAAGACACAGACTGTCCAAATGGATACAAAAACAAGATCCGTATATATGCTGTCTACAAGAGACCCATTTCAGACCTACAGACACATACAGACTGAAAGTGAGGGGATGGGAAAAAATTTCCATGGAAACGGAAATCAAAAGAAAGTGGGAGTAGCAATACCTATATCAGATAATAATAGACTTTAAAATGAAGACTGTTACAAGAGATAAGGAAGGACACTACAAATGATCAAGTGATCAATCCAAGGAGAAGAAGATATGAAAATTTTAAATACATACACACCCAATATAGGAGCAACTCAATACATAATGCAAATGCTAACAGCCATAAAAGGGGAAATTGACAGTAACAATATTAGGGGTCTTTATTACCCTACTTAAACCAATGGACAGATCATCTAGACAGAAAATATATAAGGAAACACAAGCTTTAAATGATACAATAGACCAGATAGAATTAATTGATATTTATAGGGCATCTACCCAAAAGTGGCAGAACACACTTCCTTCTCAATATCACATGGAACATTCTGCAGGATAGATCAGACCTTGGCTCACAAATCAATCCTCAGAAAATGTAAGAAAATTGAAATCAATTCAAGCATAATTTCTAACCACAACACTGCGAGAAGAGAAATCAATTACAGGAAAAAATAACTGAAAAGACACAAGCAATGCAGTGCTAAATACCCAACAGATCACTGCAGATATCAAAGAGGAAATTAAAAAATACATAGAAACAAATGACAACAAAAACATGATGACCCAAAACCTATGGGATGCAGCAAAAGCCGTTCTAAGAGGGAAGTATATAGCAATTCAATCTCACCTCTAGAAGCGAGAAAAATCTCAATCTAACCTTACACCGAAAGCAACTAGAGAAAGAAGAAGAAAAACAACAACAAATATGTCAGTAAAGGAGAGAAATCATAAAGATCAGAGCAGAAATAAATGAAATAGAAATGAAGAAAACAATAGCAAAAATCAATATAGCTAAAAATTGTTTCTTTGAGAAGATAAACAATATTGATAAACCTTTAGCCAGACTCATCAGGAAAAAAAGGGAGAGGATACACATCAATAAAATTAGAAGTGAAAAAGAAGAAATTACAACTGACACCTCAGCAATACAAAGGATTATAAGAGACTACTACAAGCAACTATATGTCAATGAAATGGACAACCACAAAGAAGTGAACAAATTCTTGGAGAGATACAATTTTCCAAGACTGAACCAGGAAGAATTAGAAAATATAGACAGACCTATCACAAGTTATGAAATTGAAAATGTAATTTTAAATCTTCCAATAAACCAAAGTCCAGGACCAGATGGCTTCACAGGGGAATTCTATCAAACATTTAGAGAAGAGCTTACACTCATCCTTCTCAAAATCTTCCAAAAAATTGCAGAGGGAGGAACACTTCAAATTCGTTGTATGAGTCCACCATCACCCTGATACTAAAACCAGACAAGGATATGACACACAAAAAAGAAAATTACAGACCAATATCACTGATGAACATAGACACAAAATTTCTCAAGAAAATACTAGCAAACAGAATCCAACAGCATATTAAAAGGATCATACATCATGACCAAGTGGGATTTGTCCTAGGAATGCAAGGATTCTTCAATATGCACAAATCAATTAATGTGATACACCATACTAACAAACTGAAGAATAAAAACCGTATGATCATCTCAATAGATGCAGAAAAAGCTTTTGGCAAAATTCAACAGTCATTTATGATAAAAAGCTCTCCAGAAAATAGGCATAAAGGGAACCAGCTTCAACACAATAAAGGCCATATATGACAAACCCACAGCAAACATCATTCTCAATGGTGAAAAACTGAAAGCATTTCCTCTAAGATCAGGAACAAAACAAGGATGTCCACTTTTGTCACTCTTATTCAACATAGTTCTGAAATCCTAGCCACGGCAATCAGAGAAGAAAAAGAAATAAAAGAATACAAATTGGAAAAGAAGAAGAAAAACTGTCACTGTTTGCAAATGACATGATACTAGGCATAGAAAATCCTAAAGATGCCACCAGAAAACTACTAGAGCTAATCAATGAATTTGGTAAATAGCAGGAAAAAAATTAATGCACAGGAATCTCTTGCATTCCTATACACTAACAGCAAAGGATCAGAAAGAAAAATTAAGGAAACAATCCCATTTACCTTTGAAACAAAAAGAATAAAATACCTAGGAATAAACCTAGCTGAGGAGGTAAAATATCTGTACTCAGAAAACTATAAAACACGGGTAAAAGATATCAAAGATGACACAAACAGATGGAGAGATATACCATGATCTTGGATTGTTAGATCAACATTGTGAAAATAATTATAATACCCAAAGAAATCTACAGATTCTATGCAATCCCTATCAAATTATCAATGGCATTCTTCACACAATTAGAACAAAAAATTTTACATTTTGTATGGAAACACAAAAGACCTCAAATAGCCAAAGCAATCTTGAGAAAGAAAAAAGGAGCTGGAGAAATCAGGCTTCCTGACTTTAGACTATACTACAAAGCTACAGTAATCAAGACAGTATGGTACTGGCAAAACAGAAATTTAGATCACAGGTACAAGATAGAAAGCCCAGAGATAAATCCATGCACTTATGGTCACCTAATTTATGACAAAGGAGGCAAGAACACACAATGGAGAAAAGACAGTCTCTTCAATAAGTGATGCTGGGAAAACTGGACAGCTATATGTAAAAAATTGAAATTAGAATGCTTCCAAACACCATACACAAAAATATACTCAAGATGGATTAAAGACCTAAATGTAAGGCCAGACACTATAAAACTCTTGGAGGAAAACATAGGAAAATCACGGTTTGACAGAAACCACACAAAGACTTTTTTGACTCACTTCCTAAAATAATGAAAATAAAAACAAAAATAAATAGGACCTAATAAAACTTAAAAGCTTTTGCACAGCAAAGGAAACAATAAACAAGATGAAAAGACAACCCTCAGAATGGGAGAAAATATTTGCAAACAAAGCAATGGAGAAAGGACTAATCTCCAAAATATACAAACAACTCATGCAGCTCAATATCAAGAAAACAAACAACCCAATCAAAAAATGGACAGAAGGCCTAAATAGACATTTCTCCAAGGCAGACATACAGATATCCAATGGTTCCATGAAACTATGCTCAACATCACTAATTCTTAGAGAAATGTAAATCAAAACTACAATGAGGTATCACCTCACATCAGCAGAATGTCTTTCATCAAAATGTTTACATACAATAAATGCTGAAGAGGATGTGGATAAAAGGGAACCCTTACACACTGTTGGTGCAAATGTGAATTGGTGCACCCACTATGGAAAACAATATGATGTTCTTTAAAAAACTAAAAATAGAGCTACCATATGATTAAGCAATTCTACTCCTGGTCATATATCCTGAAAATATGAAAACTAATTGAAAAAATTCATGCAGCCCAGTGTTCATAGCTGCACGATCTACAGTAGCTAAGATTTAGAAACAACTCAAGTGCCCATCAACAGACAATTGGTTTAAGAAGATGTGTGTATTTTACTCAGACATAAAAATGAGTGAAATATTGCCATTTGCAGTAACATGGATGAACCTAGAGAATATCATACTAAGTGAAGTAAGTCAGACTGAGAAAGACAAATATTATATGATATCACTTATATGTGGAATCTAAAAAATAATAAATATGAACCCATATACAAAACAGAAGCTGACTCACAGGCATAGAAAACAAATTTATGATTACCAAATGGGAGAGGTGGGGAGGGACAAATTAGGAGTATGGGTTTGAGAGAAACAAACAACTTCACATAAAATAGATAAGCAATAAAGATTTACTGTATAGCACAGGGAATTATAGTCAATATCTTGTAAAATCCTATTATGGAATATAATCTGTCAAAACCCTAAAATCGTTATGCTCTATACATGAAACTAATGCAATATTGTAAATCAACTGTACTTCAATAAATTTTTTTAATTAAAAAACCTTCTCTATTATCTTTGTTGAAGACTGCTTTAAAGAAGTGAGAATGTCTTTATCAGTGTAAAATGGCACTGATTTTAAGTCTAAGAAAGTCTAAGAAAATAATGGTTAGGTCATGTTCTATTATTTCAATGTAAATATTGCACTGAATTTAAGAAATTTTGTACATAAATATTCATTAAAATTAACAAACCCTGACAAAATGCACATTGTTCCCCAAAATTTGTGGTTTAGAATGATCTATTATAAAAACTTTTGGGTTTTATAATAGATGGTTTCCTTTACATGAAAACCATCTATTATAAAATTATTATAAAATCTATTTAAAATAACTTCTATTATAAAATTATATTATTTTATAATATAATTATTTTATAATTATATAAAATTATAATATAATATAATTATATAATATATAATATTATATTATAATATATATAATGTAATAATTATATATATTATAATAGATGGTTTCCTTTACGTGGATATGATTATAATACTCTGTAAGTGCATACTGCTTTGGAATGAAAATTAATTTTAAAATATAGAATGTGATATTTCATGTCTAATATGGGCTATAGTGGCAGCGGGTATACATTAGTAATGGGTTTTGAGCCCAGTTTTTAGAAAAGTGCCATCTTCCTCATAACTTAGGACATCTGGTCTTAGACATACTACTAATCCTCCATGGGAAGAACTGCCATGGAGAGAAATTACAATGACAAGAAGAAAAAAACCCTGATAGATTAGGTTATGCTGAGAAGGAAACTATAATGTAGGCCGTTGAGCATGGCTCAGGAGAAAAAATCTGTCAATCAACCATAGACTTTCCCTCTTGGCAAGGTCATTTGAGTACGGTTTAACTTTTTAAAAACAGTTGCTTTTTGGGCTTCCCTGATGGTGCAGTGGTTGTGAGTCTGCCTGCCGATGCATGGGACACGGGTTCGTGCCCTGGTCTGGGAAGATCCCACATGCTGCGGAGTGGCTGGACCCCTGAGCCGTGGCCGCTGAGCCTGCGTGTCCAGAGCCTGTGCTCTGCAACGGGAGAGGCCACAACAGTGCGAGGCCCGCATACCACAAAAAGAAAAAAAAAAAAAAAAGTTGCTTTTTAAAAATAACAAAGCAAAGAAATAAGTCCATCAGAAAGATTGGGCTGTATAGCAGATATTAGAAAAAAAGAAAATAGACTCTCTGATGTGCAGGAGAGGCTGTATTTAAGATAATAACTCAATTTTAGGCTTCATCTACTGTGGGAACTGATTATGTGTAGATCCTCCAGTCTTGGTAAAAAATCTAGGTAATCACAGCTTGGGTGTCAGGGGCTACAGCCCCAATTCCCAGAGCAATTATTTTAATAACAAAAGCTACACAGAGTATTATATAGCACCAATAGAAAGCCACAACTCATTGGATCAATATAAAATAATATGACTGTAAAAGTTTGTTTTTTTTTTTTTTAGCTTTGAGAGGTGTGTTTCATAAAACATTAACAAAAACAGTAAAACACACCATAGACACTAGCCTATCTAATTTAATAGTCAGGGCTTATAATTAGGATGGCCAAGGTAGGACTGAACAAATATCCTCTTCCCCCTTGGGAAAGGTGAAATACACTATGAAAATTTATTTCACTATGTCATTGCGATTCTTTTTTCTTAGCCTTTTTCTACCACTATCTTCATTGACATGTGGCCCTTCATGTAGAAATATGCTGCATTTCTAAATTTTTGAAATATCTTGAACATTGACATTGTTTGATTAATGAGCTCATTGTTATTCATTCTAGTTAGATCTTGATGAAAAAACTGTCCTTTTCTTAACTTCAGCAATGACTCACTATTTTTAAGGTTACTATTGAGGCACTCAAATGAGACACTGTGCAAGTTCTCAGACAACTTTATAAAGCAGAACCTCAGAACTCTGAGCTTCTAATCAGCAATCCTTTTTATTCAACAAAAACATTTGCTATATAGCCAAAAGTTATAAGAAATTTTACTGTTTTTATTTAATCAATCTACATAATAAAGTTGGTCTTCTAAATTTGACATTATATCATCATTACAATGAATACACTGTTACATCACAGTATCCCAAATTCATATGTCTCACATATACTTATTATGCTCATTATACCTTCAGTGACATTCTACCTTTAATCACTATATTTAAGAAGAAGAGGTTAGTGTAATTCCTTACTGTGTCACATAGTAGTTTGAGTGTACTAACTAGTTTATGTAACTATTTTATGTGAGTTATAGCTAAATATAATTTGATGTTTTTGTTTGGGTGAAACCAAGGTAAACTAGAGAAAGTTAGTATAACATCTCCATGATGGAAATTTACCTAGCTTAGTCAAAAAGAAGAGAACCTGAAAATGTTTTCACTGTTATGGTCACATCTACTTTCCTGCAACCTGATGGAAACATTAAGATTTCAATTTCATTTTATATTTGTAAGTTGAACAAAATGTGCTTTGTTATTATTTATTTTCCTGTATTGCTTACATCATTAATTATTCAGTGAAGCAATAGAATTTACTTAATAACTGCCAAGGTTTTATTCTGAACTTGCTCTGGACAGGGGCGTATCAATTCATTTACTTTTTCTTTCTACATATCTCTGTATATACATTGTTGCCATCAAATTGATCAAGAAACCATAGCATCGATTGGTAAGGTGGCCAAATTAACTGCAGTATTTTCATATGGACATAGCTAATGAACTTTTCACAGAAATGTTATGACTTAGTGACTTTGATCTAAAGGCAACTTAAATATAAACAAGACTGTTGGTATTAATTTACTACAATTGGTCAATTATCTTCAAATTTGCTTATGTGAATATATTTTCTAGTATAATGTAGTTTCTGCAAAACAAAGTATGATTTAATTTTATACTTCATTTTAAATGTAAAATAATAACTTTCTTATAAGCATCCTGATACAGAGAGAACACTGGAAAACATACTGGAAATTAACATAATTATATCAAGAGTTCCCTAGTGGTCAAAAGCATTAGTGCACAAATTGCATTATGAATATGCAAATCTAGTATTTTTAATTTAGGTCATTTGTCACTGGTATTAGAAATTACAAGTCACTGCTGCTGACTACTTTTGAAAGAGTATCAGATGACTGGTAATTTAATTCAAAAGAACATTTTGGTTCATCAACATTCTATCCAAAATATATAAGATCCATTAATAGGAAAATAGTAAGTTCTTTAAATGTTTGAGTACAGAATTCTCTTAAAAAGATATATATTGGGCCTGAGTAATAATAGCTTCTTCTAAGGGAAAGCTTATTTATTTACACACCTTGCTAAGAATTCTACATTCATTCACAATTCAACACATAATGTGTTGTTATTGTGAATCCAAATTTTATATTCTTAAACACTATAGCATCTTCTCCACCCCACAGAGGTCTAACATTATCAATAAAGCTTTGAAATGTCATATTGGAAATTATTTCAAATTAGGAAAGGAAGAATCAGATACATGTGCAGATATTATTTATAGTTTTTAAGAATTCCCAATTTCTTAAATATCATAACAGTGTATTGACACAGTGGACTATGTTTGAGATGATTGGTCAAAGTTTTAAACAGTCTTCAACCCCCTCTGAATTTATTTGAAAAGTAAACTTTAAATACATATAATTAGTGGACAAAATGTACATATATTTTCTATATATAATTTTCATTTTTCAGTTAATTGCAAAATTAATGTAGACTTTGTATATTACAATACAAATTTTATTTTTAAACATTCTTGGAAATTTCAAGACATTTCAAGAAATTCTTCTGAAGAGTAGACAGACCCAGATTTAGAAGAATTACATTCTTTTACTGTAAGAGGTCTATAAAAGTTACTAGTATTTCCCGTCTAAAGGCAGGGATTGTATAAGAAAAAAATTTGGAGAGGGAGTCTTTGGTAGTTAAAATGCAGAGAAGATGATTAGAAGCCTTCATTCCTAACACTATCACTACAATTGTGTTAAGAGTTGAGTTAAGAACACACAATATTTTTCCCCAAGAAATGTGACTGCAATTGTGGCAAAAATCCTGGAGAGTGGAATAAGACAGCCAATAACCCTTCCTTATCCCTCTCACTCTGCCAGTCTTCAAAAGTTTATCCTTTTATTTTGAATTTAGAAACTACCACAAGTGAATAGATATTACATGACCACATAGTTTTCCTAACTGAATCATCTATACACACATTTAGAACTCTCCTTAAACCTTTGGACATCTGCACTTAGGTCACATGTACAAAAGCCATATTTAATCCTTACATTATTATCCTATAGAGAAATGTACTGAATTCCTAGTTGTAACTGCAAAGGTATTGTGTTACGTTAGACAAAATCAGAGTTAAATTTAATGTTCTGTATTTATTTGTAACCATGCTGACAGTAAACTTTGCAAATGTGATGAATAAAATTTAGGTGACTCAGGGCACTTGGATAAAAATTAAAATGCATGAATCAGAAATTAATGTTTAAAAATTACACACAATTTTCCAGGGAAACATCCTAGACTATATAAATATTATTTTGATAAATCGAGAATCACTAGATTCATATTTTTCTATACTTAATTTTATTTCTAATGTCACATAATAAAAATATGGTATTTAGAAGATTAAAGATTTGTATGCATTTAATTCTCTAACAGGACTACTAAAATGTGAACAGATGGTAAACTCAAATCTTAATTGAAAAACAGATCTTATAAGAAATAATTAGGAAAATATTTATGTTAAATATACTTATGTCACTTTTCTAAATATTAGTTTATGAAAATATCTTTAATATTAAATGGGTTATCATTTTACATGACCTTGCTTAAACAGAGAATGTTTATTTATATATAGAGAGATTGGTAATTATCAAATGAAATGGGTACAATTATGTTTATGGTAATCATTTAATATTACTTAATAATCTCCACAGATTGGAGCTACCAATCCAATTATTACATTTCCTCCTGCCTAAAGGTCATAGCAAAGTATTTCTTCTCTGTGTCTTTTGTGGGGCAGAAGCTGATCAAGCTTTATAGATATACATTCTTCAGTCGCATTTTCATTAGCTCTGGAATTGTTTCACAGATAAGAACTAACAGAAGTGATATAGAAGTGAAATGTATTCTTCTTAATCTTCATACGTCCTGTGAGGGGAAGTAGCTCACTGTTGCCTTAGTTGACATATAATACCACCATGATAAAAGGCTATGATAATGCTATTTTAATAACAAAACAGTCAAAAAGGAGAGAGTTACCAGGGATAAAGAAATAAATAAAAACAGGGGTAATAGAATAAAAAAATAGACTAAAGTATCATTTAGGCATTAAAAAAAAGGGTGATAGACAATGTATAAAGTTTGTTCTTGAGATCTGAATTGCAATTTTATAAACATCAGCTCCTGACAGCAATATCTCAGTAACTAATAAATGAGAACCTTGTAATTAAATAGGCTGAGTACTTGGGAAAACAGAATGCTTCCACCACAACTCCACCTAAACAAAGACGTTTCAGGTAGGGTGGAGCTGTAGGAAAGAGGATGACTACATATAAAACTGCCATTGAATATGAGTCTGGTGTTTGTGTCCTGTGTGGCTTCAGTTATCGTATCTTAATACTTTGTTGTTTTCAAACAAAATACACATTGTCAAAAGACTAATTAGGATAGTAGTCATCTACAGATTAATTTTTGGATTGTGGGAGAGTAAGAGCATCACCTAATCATATAGAACATTTTTTAGTTAATTGTTCAAAATATACAATAGTATTAACTACTAGGTCTCCAGAACTCAATTCAGGTTTTTGAGCTAAGAGTACATAATATGATCATGTTTCTTTAAAAGTCATTCAGTATTACAGTACAAAAGTTGAGATATCCATGTTTTATCTTGATGGGTACTTCCATTATACTTTAGTCACCCATATTACATTCTGAAACCTTTGGCACAATCAAAATTCATCATTAGGTACAGTCCCCCTCAAACGAAGGCAGTACCAAGTTTAATTGCACATTCATTTAAATACCCTCATGAATCTTAGTGTCCTTGGAGATAACAGTAGATTTATTTTACAAATACAAAAACTGAGGGTCAAATAATTTGAGTAATTGTTCAGCATCACATTAGTCAATTGTAAGATGAGAACTAGAAAACAGATCACATTGTCAGCCCATTTTTATCTTAAAAAATTTTATTTTAAGATAAAAAATTTATCTTAAAATAACTTGCTCAAATGTAAGCTCTGCAAGGCAGGGAGACTATGTGTGTTTCTTTGCTGTACTCCATATCCTTAGACAATATTTGAAATATAGTGATGCTCAATAAATATTTGTTTAAAGATTGTATGGAGGTTGATATTCAAGATAAGAATTTTTGTCAAAACAAGATTTGTTTACAAAAAAAAAAGAACAGTGACAATAATTTCCTTTGTTTTTGCATGGAGGCAATTGTTTTTTAATTCATAAATTTATTATTTGTTAATAAATCTGGCAGCCATAGCTGTTAATTTTTCAACCACGCATATGAGACCAAGAAGTACCAGAGCTCTTCCACTGACTTGACATTGAGATGGAGGCAATTCTTACATAGCTGTTCTGAAAGAGCTTAAAAATATGTGTCACCTACAAATTGGCACTTGCCATATACTGCTACAAGGATTAAATTATGAGCCACTGCAGCTGCTGACCTTCAACACCCCCTGAAATGAGTTCAGGGTGGAGATCAGGAATGAGGCAACCTATGTTCTGGGAAAAACTGGCAAAACAGGTCTCCAGATAGTTAGATATTTTCAGGAGACAATTTTATGAGCCCAATTCTTGCATCTCCTCATATCTAGAAAAGCACTAAAATTCTTCATGGTGACGTTTGTTCCTCATGACTAGCAGTAACCTTCATGAGATCACCAAAAACCTTCTGCAAAAAATATGTGCTTGATTGCATGTACTTCCACTTCACCAAAATCACATATATACTGATCTTCCCCCCTACTTATTTGGAGCAGTTTCCCAGAGCTATCTGAAATGCTGTCTCCTGGGTTATAGTCCTCATTTTGCTCCAAATAAAAATTAACTCACAACTCTCACACTGTGCATTATTTTTTCAGTTGACAGATTTGGCGACCAATGAAGGGAAAGAGAATAGACTTCTCTCCATCTGAACTCTACAAAGAACTAGAACTTTGGTACCAGCAGAGGTCCCTTGCAGCTGTTCACTCCCTGTGGAGTCCAGATGAATTTGGGTGAGTCTCCCCTGGTTCTCTGATCTCCCATATTGGTTGATGATCCTAAGTTTTATTTGGCTGAATATAACAGGTACTTGTCCCTCCAGTTGAAAGATACTGAGGATCAGTTGAAAGATACTGGGGAATTCCCACCCAGTTGAAAAGTGCTGGAGGGGTGCTCAGTTGAAAGATGTTGGGGTTTGCTCAGTTGAAGAAAACTGAGTGGTATGGGCTAGTGGTTAAGCATGAGGCTGATCTGATACTTTTCAGTTCGGCTGCCAGGGGTTTTAAAGTCAGAGTCCTCATACCATACAGTGGTCCCATAGGGAAACCCACTCATTAATTAAAACTCTTACTCATCTGGGGGTCACATATAAAAGTTGTCCATTCAGCAATCCGAGCACCTGCTCTGGCCTTAGACCACTAAAGGTAGAAACTGAGACACATGAGAGGGATGAAATGACTCTAGGGTGATGCATAGAGGAGTTAAGCTCACAAGCAGCACAGTGACCCACCACACAATTTCACTAGTAAATTTTATCCCTGACAAATTCAACTTAAAATGGGAAATAGAGTCTCTCAAACAGAGAAAAGAGGGGTGTCAGAAAACCAACCTCCAGCCTCCAGCTAACACCCCAGCCAGATTCATATACAGTACATATGAAGCTCATACTTGCAAGTACCTACTTAAATGGGGAAATTATACTAAAGTATATCTCGGTCTCATATGGCCAAATTGGGTTTCTTTTGATATTCAAAAATTCATATTTTTACACACACAGTTAGAAAAAGCTGGCTGTATCATTAAACAGACTGAATGGAATATTTACTTTGATTGGTATTTAGGAGCTTCTAAAAGAGGAAATGCTAGAGTAACTTCTTTGCAGGAAAACAATAAGAAATTGCTTGAAACTATATCAGAACTAGAAAAGGTCACTAGCACTGACTCTGTCTCTCCGTCTGCTCCTCCCACATATCCTCTTCTACCTGAACTGCCTGGCCCATATGCTATATCTTTTTCTCTTCCAATTCTTCTACCTCCTGCTATTCTCCCTTCCCCAGCAAAGGAGGATAAAAAATCATAAATAAATTTAGCTCATTTTAAGGAGAACCCTATTACAGGGAGAGGTGAACAATCCTTGGTGCTTACATGCACACTCTGGACCTGAGCAGAACTTAGAGCCTTGGCTAAGGAATTTCCCAGTCCAAGTCAGGATCCATTGGGATTTGCTAAGGGATTTGAGTTAACCATCTGAACCTACAAGCTCAGGTTTTCAGATCTATATCACTTATCTATCTATTAATTTCTGAAAGCAAAGCAAGGGAATGGATAGAGAAAGCATAGTCCACAGGCTTACAATGAATGGAAGGAATTAGCTTAGAAAGTACTTGAACTTATCCTAGAAAAATTTCCAAAAACCATAGACTGGATAAAAATTCAACAGTGCAAAACCGGATGAATCAATTCTGGACTATTATGAAAGCTTTGAAAAACCTTTTAAGCAGTATTCTGGCTTGATGCCTGAATTATTCTCTAACCTGTAAGTTAAGAAGGAGAAACCTAGAAAGAAAAATGGATTTTAGACAGGAATTTCGAGTTAAACAAGAATAGGGCTGCTCCAAGGGAACATGGGGAGTCTTTCCCCTTCTCATCTCTAACACCCTGGGAAAAGTAAAAATGATTATACAAGGAGAAACAATTAAAGCTCTAATAGATACAGGGGCCACCTTTTCAGTTTTGAACACTACCAAAATTAAAGGCTTTCTCCCTCAGAGTAAAACATCAGTACAGAGGGTAGGGGTTTCTAATACACCTTTTAAGGCTCTTAAATCATTACCTTTAGAATTCTACTTAGGGGAACTTAAAGGAAGACACTCTTTTTTTCTAGTAGAAAGTGCTCCTGTTTACCTGATAGGTAGAGACCTATTAGAAGATTATGAAGCTCATATTTCCTTTACTCCTAAGGGAGAAATGTTTCTAGATCTAAAGGATCAGACTTCCTTCATCATATAATGTTTGTGACCCATGATGAGGATGCCACTGAACAAGAAAAATTGCTAGGCTCAGTACCTAAAGAATAAAGGGCACTTGATTCTACTGACATTGGAAGGATACATTCTGCATCACCCATCAGAATTCCTATAGATAAGGATAAGACCCTGCTTATCATTAATTAAGGTAGGAGGCCATAGAAGGAATAAAACCATTAATGTCAGCTTACATTGAGAAAGATCTTATTGTGCCTTCCACCAGCCCTTATAACACTCCCATTTTGCAGGTTAAAAAAACAGATGGTAAGGGTTGGAGATTCGTACTGAGCTTGAGATCTATCAATGCTATTATCCCTCAACATTTTGTAGTACCAACACCCCATATCTTACTGTCTTATTTTCCTAAAAACAGTGACTTTTCTGTGATAAATCTCTGTCGCACGTTTTTTAGTATCCCTGTACTTCCTGACAATCAGTATCTTTTTGCCTTGGAATGAAAACGGCAATATACATGGACTGTAATGCTACAGGGCTTTACTGAAAGCCCCATTTACTTCTCCCAGATATTAAAAGCCAATCTAGATGATCTGGATTGTCCTCATAAGTCAGTTTTGATACAATATGTAGACAATTTTCTGCTGTGTTCAAATTCTTTGATAAAGAGCCAGCAAGACACCTGTATTTACTTCAGAAGCTAGCCTTAAAGGGACATAAAGTGTCCAAAAAGAAATTGCATTTCTGAAGGCTAGTATAAAATATTTAGGACATAGGATATCTAAAGAAGGACTTTTAATTGATCTGGATAGAGCAAAAGGCATTCTAGCTTTTCCTGCCCCCAAAACAAAAAGACAATTAAGGGGAATTTTAGGCCTTGCAGGCTACTGTAGGAATTGGATTCCAAATTTTTCCTTAATAGCTCAGCCATTATATAATCTACTCAAATAAGACCAAACTGAACCTCTTTGCTGGGATGTAGAACATTCTGAAACCATGGAGAACTTAACAAAAAAACTTCTGGCCAAGGCCCCAGCCCTGGGGCATCCAAATTATGATCTACCCTTCTTCTTCTTTGTTCATGAAAACAAGTGAACTGCACTAGGAGTACTAAACCAGCAAGATGGTTGTTACTACTGGTCAATAGATTGGGTAGCCATGGGCCTCCCCCATGCCTCCGGGCTGTCACAGCAACAGTTATGCTATGTCAGACCATAGAAGAGATAGTCATGAGTCACCCTCTTACTATCTTTGCTCCTCACTCCATGGAAATCTTACTAAACTCATAACACATAACATTATTCGGCAAGTCAATTAACTTCCCATGAGATTGTCATGCTCTTGTCAAATATAACTCCTCACAGATGCAACAAGCTTAATTCAGCCACCTTGCTACCAGAAGAATCAGAAGTCAATGACAAAAAACATGATTGTGTTGTTTTAACTGACAATCTCTTATTTCCTAGGACTGATCTCCAAGAAAGCCCTATGAATAATCCTGATTTTATATTATTCACTGACAGTTCATATCTTCAAGGACCACATGGAAAGTACCAGGCTGGTTATGCTGTCATTTATCCAGTATCAATCTTTGAGAATGGTCCCTTACCTAATGTCTCTTCTGCCCAAAAGGCTGAATTAATAACACTAACAAGAGCCTGCCAGTTGGCAAAAGGGAAATCTGCTAACATTGACACCAACGGCCACTACACTTTTGAGGTAGCACATGATTTTGGCAAGCTTTGGAAACAAAGAGGATTTTTAACATCCTCAGAACAGCCTATTAAAAATGGAATACAAGTTGCAGAATTATTGGCTATCATTATTAGCTATCATTAAGGTATCTGGTCATACAAAGGCTGATACCACAGAAGCAAAAAGCAACTCCTTAGCTGATCACGCTGCCAAGACAGAAGCTCTGCAAAATTATAATAGACAACTCACAGCTGTTTTCTCTTTTCAGCCTCCCTGTTAAATTTTCAGGAAGCGACACCAAAAGGAGAAAAGGATACTTGGAAACAAAAAGAAGGAAGGTTTGACTCCAATAAAGTGCTCCGGATAGGCCCAAACGGAAAGCCTATCTTTATATTTGCAGCTCAATACACCGTTTTACAATATATTCATGAGCTAACTCATTGAAACACAGATAAGATGGTATTGTGGGTAAACAATATTTTTGGAAGCCTTCCTTCACTATAGCTAGGATAGTTTATTCTAGATGCACCACATGTCCAAAATACAACCAAGGAAAGCCATTATATAGGTCTCAGGGAAACTTTCCATTACCTGCTGGTCCTTTTGAAATTTGGCAGATGATTGACTTTATCCAATGTCCCCTCTCAAGGCTACCAGTACAAACTTGTCATGATTTGTATGTTTTCCCATTTGGTTGATGCATTCCCATACAGAGGGGCCACTGCACAGTTGGTAGGCAAATGACTGCTAGAAAGGGTGACTCCCATCTGGGGAGTCCCTGCAGAAATACAGAGTGATAGTGGAATCCATTTTACTGGATAAATTGTCAAGGAAATTTGTAAAATCCGGCCAATTATGCAGCATTTCCATTGTGCTTAACACCCGTAGTCCTCTGGGCTAGTAGAAAGAACAAATGGAACAATTAAAACCCAATTGGCTAAAATTGTAGATGTTTATTTCTTATCCTGACCAAAGGCCATTCCATTGGTCCTCCTCAACCTAAGATCTACTCCCTTTGAGAAACATCATTTGTCTTCTTCTGAAATTATCACTGGGAGACCAATGAGAGTAGATGAAGGATAGTATGAACTGAAACTACACTCAGAGCAGGATGTGAAGAAGATCACATCAGAAGTAGGCAGCTTACCCAAGATGCTGGGCCTATTTCATATGATCATTTATAGTGTTTGCTTGACTTCTTGGAATTTTGCATATGAATCAAATGTTTTCCTATCATGGGCACAATCTTATGCTAATTTTAAAAATCAATCGATTGTTGGGTTTGCTGCCAATTACCTGTGTTTAGTACTTCTGAGTTACCTTGATGGATTTCTCCCCTCCAAGGCTCTGATTTGATAATCCTTAGAAAATTTATTGTAGAAGAAAGAAATTCAGTCCAGTTCAGGCTACTATTGATATTACTAGATGGGATCCTCTCACCTGGACAATAATAATACCTGCCTTGATTCTAGCCATAAATACAAATTTTATTTCAGGGTCACTCAAGCTCAGTCAGAACAACAAGCTAAGTCTCAATCAAAAATGTAACCACCTGTTTATTAGAAGGAAACCTCCCACACTTATGGGATGGATTTATGTGGTTAACACCAGGTTATGATCATTTAAGCTTAAAAGCTCCTCTATGTTGGGAAAAATCAAATCATATTAAGGATGATCAGCCTAGTAACATTAGAAAATTAGGCTGGGAGCCTTATGAACAATGTCTACATATTATTACCCTTAGAGATAGTGATTTGTATGGAACTGATTGGGTCAGATGACCAGAGACACTGAGTGATACCTAGTGGAACTCAGTGGATTTGTGGTAATCATTTATGGCCTTGGCTTCTACTGGGATGTATAGGAAGATGTACCCTGGGACTCCCTTGGACTCAAGGTCATATAAGTAACAATTTAGAGATGACTCCAGCCAATCTACCATTGGTATGAGCCCGATGGATCAAGAGATCTGTATTTCTCTGGTATGACCAATTAGCAGTTTTTGCACTTTCAGTAGGATTGGAGAGTGTAATAGGCCATACTGAAGCCTTAACAAAATTCACTCAATATCCTTTACATGATAATAACCAGGCTATTAGCTTACTGAATTCTGACATCTCTATGATGAGAAAAGCGGTGCTATAAAACCACACGGCCCTTGATGTCCTTACAGCATCTCAGGGAGGGAGCTGTGCCATAATTCAAACTGAATGCTGTCATTTCACAAATGAATACTCTAATATAACATGTTTAATGAACCATATGAAAAATCAGATTTCTGCCTTAAGTGACCCGTTCCCTAGTCTTGACCACCTCTTCAGAAACTGGTTTGGTATGGGAAATTCTTGCCTTAAATATTTACTTATAAGTCTATTAATGGTATTATTTGTATTTTGCCTGTTTTACAAGATTTTTGTTTCTTGTATTACCAAATGTGTGACTGAGCCTACAAAAAATTAATGATGACTAGGCCACTTGAAGCAGTTGATCAAATAAATAGTTCTGTATGAGATCAATGATTGTAATAGTATAACTATAGATATGGAAAGATTCAACAAGAGAGATTTTTTTTCCCCTGGACAATAACAGACTAGTAAGAAAGGTGGTCCAGAGATCTTTGGTTACTGTTAATAAGGCCTAGTCCAGTAATAGCACATTGAGTGGCTTATCAGTAAAATCTTCACCAGACCTGGGAATGAACCTTCCTAGCACCATGAGATTAAATAGTCATGAAATGCCCCCCTACCATGGTCTTAATTATGACCATGAGGGGGCACTGTCACCTACAAATAGGCACTTGCCATCTACCTCTACAAGGATTAAATTATGAGCCACTGCAGCTGCTGACCTTCAACATCCCCCTGAAATGAGTTCAGGGTGGAGATCAGGAATGAGGCAACCTATGTTCTGGGAAAAACAGGCAAAACATGTCTTCAGATAGTTAGATATTTTCAGGAGAAAATTGTATGAGCCCAATTCTTGCATCTCCTCATATCTAGAAAAGCACTAAAATCCTTCATAGTGACATTTGCTCCTCATGACTAGAAGTAACCTTCTGCAAAAAAATATGTGCTTGATTGCATGTACTTCCACTTCATCAAAATCACATATATGCTGACCCCTACCTCTTTGGAGCAGTTTCTCAGAGCTATCTGAAATGCTGTCTCCTGAGCTATAGTCCTCATTTTGTTCCAAATAAAATTTAACTCACAACTCTTATGTTGTGCTTTTTTTTTTTCAGTCAACATAAGTATGATTGAATTAAAGTATGGCCTTGCAGATATTCTTAAGAATAAAACAGTTGAGCAGTGATATGTCTGTTAAAACATTAATCATTGTTAAAAAGTGAAGACTCTTGTGTCACAAATGTGAGCAAGGACTAGAAATGTTCTCAACATGAGCAGGGTGACATAACTGTAAAAGAAACTGAATGTTGCAATTATGGCTCTCCAACATGCATTTAATATGCATTAAATATATTTATAATTAATACATCATCAGCAGTTCTTCTTATTAAATAATTGGCAATACCATGGGCAAATTCAGTTGTTGACCTTCAGAAAATGTATAAATGAGCAATTATAAAGCAGTCCTGGAAATAAAGCACTGTGTTCCACCAAACCAATTACTTAAGTCTAAACTAAGATTATTCCCCCATTTAATTAACTGCCTTAACATTTATTCTCTCTCTTAAACACAACACTTGATCATTTATCTCTGTCACTTAAAAAAAAAAAAGTAGTGTTATGTGAGAAAAAATCAACTAGTTGTTTGGCAAGACAGAGACAAAATCAAGTCATCAATCACAAATATATAACTTTTCTAATGTTGGTAGTGGAATAAATAGCTTATTTTGAGCTAACTTCCAACATTACTGATTTGGTTATCTAGATAAATATAATGTGTATATATTTGCATATTTAATTTAATAAATCAAATAAAGAAATTTAATTAAATATATCATCTATATTTGGAGAGTTGCAAATTTTAATTAGATGTAAGATAAACCTCATAGAGGAAATGCAAGTAATATTAAGAATATTTTATCATGTATATAAAAACAAACCATTATATATGTTACAAAATAAACTGATAAATTTATTTCAAAATTCTTTGAGTATTTTAAAATTATATAATACATGTCATTATATTTTTATTGGAGCTGAATAATAAGGAATTTAAACCATCAGCCTGTTTTATGTGCTTTCCTGTGATTTACCAGGGAAGTCAACAGCCATTTAAATTTTCTTCTGGCAGTAAAATAGGGAAATGTATGTCCAGGGAACATAAATCTACTGTCACTTTTTTGCACAATTTTATTTGTTCTACCGCCATTGATTCCAATGTGTTACACGGTGTAAAATAATGGAAATTAATACTATGTTGGGACTGCCAAATTCATTTCATACAGCAGTAATTATAATAATAATCAAAATAATATATAATCACCCATGAGAATAAGCACAATTCCATGTATCAACATCCTGAAAAAATCAGCCCCAGTCTAAAGAAAATCTAACAGGTGTTTTTAAAGATACTAATTTTCTGTTCCATTCTTTGTTTTGTTTGTTTTCATGAGCATCTCTTATGTGGGAATACTTTTGTTTTACAGTATTTTAAACAGGCCGATGTTTGTATGTTTTCATTCTGGTAACTGGAGGAGCAATTAGAGGTAACGAGAATGGCGACAAGGAGGAGGTTTGCCAAAATCTCTTCGTTAAGTTGAATTCCAAGAAACTACCTGTGAAACAGATTTTACTCTATTTATTCAAGAAGAATACTTAAATACACCTCATTTCAACTCTTTGCCTGAAAATCACTCTGTCTGTAAGTGAAAGACATGCCATTTTTGTTTGGGGAGATGTTAACAGGGATAAATCTAATTTATGACAGCATGTGAAATTTCTTTTCAATCTTTCCTTTGTATTTCAATTTTCTCCTTTATTTATATCCATCTATAAATCCTTTTCTTTTTTTCTTTTGAAACAAAGCCTTCTTGAGCCTCTAATTCAATGTGTATCACTGTGCCATATTCTAGTTACATATCCAGGTTATCTAATGTCTCAGATTTTTCTCATTGCTTCTCAATGGAAATATTAAGCACATGAAGATATCCATTCAAAGAGCCTGTCTTGCAGAACAATATGAGATGCTGATATGTTAAGCCTAAAACAACTCAGCATAAAATCCAAATATTGGGCAAATTTACAGACAATATTGAAATATACTCTAATATTGACTAGTGACAGCATTTACCAAATTTATGAGAGAGATAAATATAAAACACTTGATATTGAGAACTATAAACATTTGGTCTGAGAGATATTTTCTTGAATAACACAAAAAACACTAGAATACATGTAAGTTTCCAGAAATTTAAAAGTAAAATATTATGTATAATCTGGAGAGTAAACAAGAATAAGAAAGAAGACCTTCACAGAATAAGTAAGTGGATGGATGGTCAATAAGTATAAAGAGGTTCTCAATCTCACTATTTATCAACTAACAATATATTACCTGTACTTACCCAAATAAATGTGAAAAAAATTAAATTGAATTCCAATCTAGAGACAAAATGACAGTGAAGAAAAATGTCTCCTATACTGTGGATGGTAATGTAAATAATTCAATCATAATAAAGAGTGAGGTGGCAGTATCAGTTAAAGAGGAAAACCATAGCCCAACAATTCACCTCTGCTAACTCCAGAATTCTTTTACACTGGCATACAATACATATGAAAATATATACATGAATATACTTTATGCCATTGGTCATACAATTAAAATATGGAAATAAGAAATATGATGTGTAGTAATAGATAAATAAATGTGATGTTGTCACAAGGATGTGCAATATATGAGAATTAAAAGAAAGTACATTATAACTAACTACAGATTTTTAACATTGCTGCCAGTCTATGAAACATTTTTGTTTTTATCAACTAATTGATTTGCTTTGCATCAGGGATGAGAGAGAGGCAGCTTTGCAGATAGGAATTTTACACAAAGTATTTCTCCTTTTTGAATATTCAAGTTTCCTCATTCTAGATATAAACCAGAAGAGAGAACACCAAATATAGTCTCTGTATTAGTTTTTCTAGATTCTAAGTTTCAGTCATGACATTTTGAAATAATGACATAGCATTATTAAATACTGATAATATATCAATATTAAATAATGACATAGTAAGTTCAGAGATGGATGTGAAATGTGCCTTTCAGATGAACTTACTTTCAGTTAATGAGCTGGTTAAAAATCTCAGTTTTTTAAAATAGTACTAGTCAAGTATAATGTCTGATTTACTTTACACAGTAACTCTGAAAATATATTTAAGAAACACTAACTGAATGCTGCTTTCAAATTCTGAGTGATAAATTTATATCAAGTATGTACAGAGGCAGAGAAAACTATACTGAGAAGCATTTATATCTCACATAGCCCTCTTCAATTACTATTTTCTCCCCTTGCTTAATTTTTCTTCATTATTCTCTATTCTCCCATCTTGCCTTATTTTTTTCTGCATTCATCACCCCTTGGCATAGTAGGTTTGCATCTGCCTCCCCTGCCTCCCCCCAATAGAATATAATCTCCATGAAAGCAGGAACTTCATTTTATTCCCTGCTGTCACCATCACCCATACTAGAGGCTTAATAAATAGCTACATATACAGAACCCCTTGAATGTGTCAGGCAGGATCCTCAACACTGGAGATATGGTGTTGAATAAGATAGATATAGCCCTTGATTTCATGGAATTTACCTTTTTTTGAGGGTGAAAATAAGCTGTCAAACAAAATTTTAAAAAAGACATAAAAAAGATGATGCAACAGAGAATACTTTAGATTAAGGAGTGATATTGTGACATTTGTGAATGATATGTAAAAAGCCAACAAATAAATGGAGCCAAAGTGGCATTAAAAGTTTATTCAGGGACACATATAGAAATAGTAAAATACTTAGATTGTTCTGACACTGAAATTTCCTCACTACTACTGGCCTGTATGAACACACTAACTAGAAAGACTGGTTTGTTGCATTAAAAGGATAAAAAAATGAGTTGAAACACAGAAAGTGAACAATTCTTAGAAAAAGTCTTTTTTTCTTTCTAGCAGTATAGTTTTATGTCACTTTTGAGTGACATATGATTAACGCTAAAACATTGTTTCAAGAAGAGAAATGCTCTCTCTTTAATGCTTTAAATTGATTCCTAAAAGAATAAAGCACCTTATACAGTGAAGGATATTTTCACTATAGAACTGGATAATCCAAGTAGATTTCCAATGTGCTGGCACTGACATTTCATCATAGTACAAAATGATTCCAGGTTCTCACATATTTATGCTTATTTGAACAGTGTTTATAAAATAAAATTCCCCTCCAAATCATTCACATTGTTATATGTATCTCTATATATGCATACATATACACACATATATCAATTTTGTTTAAAAATTAACAGTAAATTTTGTTCCTATTTTAACATCTGTATTTTTCCATTTTTCCTTCATAGTTACTCTTACAACTTTCATTAAAGCTAATGAAGAATTTCAGTTGACCCCATAATTCAACAATAGGTTTTAAGCAACTGAAACCTATGGGTAATACTAATTTTTAAGGACAAGACTGGGATGGGTGGAAATGTCTCTATATCTCTTAATTTCCAGATATTTTATTCTATTTTAGAAATGAATACAGAAGACAGAGATATTATAAATATCAGTGGAAGTCTATCTCTGATTCAAAGCAATGTATACATTAACATGCTTGTTATTGTTAAAGGCGCTGTATCTCAAGTTGAATTTTCCCAGTTTCTCAGAAGTGACAGTTAAATTATAATCTCAGCATATCCAGCATGCTTAATGGACTCCTTGGGGAGACCAGAATATCTTTTTCTTTTTTTTCCTTCTTTTTCTTGCAGTACATGGGCCTCTCACTGCCGTGGCCGCTCCTGTTGTGGAGCACAGGCTCTGGATGCACAGGCTCAGCGGCCATGGCTCACAGGCCCAGCTACTCTGTGGCATGTGGGATCTTCCTGGACCGGGGCACGAACCCGTGTCCCCTGAATCGGCAGGTGGACTCTCAACCACTGCACCACCAGGGAAGCCCCAGAATATCTTTAACACAATGAACTTCCCATTCTTATGTAGATGAAGTTTTAGAGCCCTTGATGGAACCTGCTTTTTCACTACAGTTAGCAAATGTCTGCCATTTAATTACACATGGAGCCTTAAGCCGAAATTTAAACTTCAGTCATTTGTGTTGTGACATCTGCAAAGTGCTTTGGAGGAAATGTGAAACCTAGTTGTTTAAATGTAGTTGAAATAGTTAAATTTATTTATTTATTTATTTATTTATTTATTTCTGCATTGGGTCTTCGTTGCTGCACATGGGCTTTCTCTTGTTGTGGCAAGAAGGGGCTACTCTTCATTGTGGTGCACAGGCTTCTCATTGCCGTGGCTTCTCTTGTTGTGGAGCTCAGTCTCTAGTCGCATGGGCTTCAGTAGTTGTGGCACATGGGCTTCAGTAGTTGTGGCTCTCGGGTTCTAGAGCACAGGCTCAATAGTGGTGGTGCACAGGTTTAGTTGCTCTGTGGCATGTGGGATCTTCCCAGACCAGGGCTTGAACCCATGTCCCCTGAATTGGCAGGTGGATTCTTAACCACTGCTCCATGAGAGAAGTCCCTAAAATACATTATTTTTGACAAAAGCCTTAAAATGATATGTAAACATTTTAAGGTAAATAATTTAATATGGAATATCAATTAGAAAAATATATTACACAAAATTAAATATTCCTTTCATGTATTTTTAACACGGATAGTATCTAGACAAGTTTTATGAAATATACATGTTAAATCAAAAACAAATCTGGGGACATCCCTTGTGGTGTAGTGGTTAAGAATCCACCTGCCAATGCAAGGGACATGGGTTCAATCTCTGGTCTGGGAAGACTCCACATGCTGTGGAGCAGCTAAGCTCAGGCACTACAACTACTGAGCCAGCACACCTAGAGCCTGTGCTTAGCAACAAGAGAAGCCACCACAATGAAAAGCCCATGCACTGCAACAAAGAGAAACCCCTGCTCACCCCAACTAGAGAAAGTCTGCGCACAACAACGAAAACTCAATGCAGCCAAAATTAATTAATTAATTTAAAAAATCTGAGGGAGACCTTCAAGATTGCAGAAGAGTAAGATGTGGAGATCACCTTCCTTCCCACAGATACATTAGAAATACATCAACATGTGTAACAACTCTTACAGAACACCTATTGAACACTGGCAGAAGACCTCAGACTTCTCAAAAGGCAAGAAACTTCCCCACGTATCTGGGTAGGGCAAAAGGCAAAAGAAAAAACAGATACAAAGAATAAAGATGGGACCTGCACTTCTGGGAGGGAGCTCCGAAGGGGGAAAAGTTTCCAAACACTATGAAGCCCCTTCACTGCTGGAGATTGGGGGGTGTGGTGAGGGGGCAGCTTTGGAGCCACAGAGGAGAGCACAGCAATAGGGGTTCAGGGGGTAAAGCAGAGAGATTCCTGCACAGAGGATTGGTGCTGACCAGCACTCACCAGACTGAGAGGTTGTCTGCTCAACAGCCGGGGTGGGTGGGGGCCCATAGGTGAGGCTCAGGCATCGGAGGTCAGATTCCAGGAAGAGGAAACGGGTTGGCTGCGTGAACATAGCCTGAAGGGGGCTAGTTCACCACAGCTAGCTGGGAGGGAGTCCGGTAAAAAGTCTGGAACTGCCTAAGGGGCAAGACACTATTGTTTAGGGGTGCGTGATGAGAGAGGATTCAAAGCACTGCCTAAATGAGCTCCAGGGATGGGCACAAGCTGTGGCTATCAGTAAGGACACCAGAGAGGGGCAGGAAATGATAAGGCTACTGCTGCAGCCACCAAAAACCTTGGGTGCAAGCACAGGTAACTAACCACACTTCCCCCTCCTGGGAGCCTGTGCAGCCCAAAACTGCTAGGATCCCACGATCCAGGGACAACTTCCCCAGGAAAACAGACAGTGCACCTCAGACTGGTGAAATGTCACGCCAGCCTCTGCCACCATGGACTCACCCCGCATACCGTACCACTCACTCCCCAGTGTCCTGAGCCCCCTAATCTGCTGCTACTTTAAACCTATCCTGTCTAAGTGAAGAACAGACTCCCTCAGGTGACCTACATGCAGAGCCAGGGCAAAATCCAAAGTGCAACAAAAGGAGAAGTGCGAACAAAGAAGAAAAACGGAAATTTTCCCCAGCAGCCTCAGGAGCAGTGGATTAAATCTTCACAATCAACTTGATGTACTGTGCATCTCTGAAATACTTCAATAGACAACAAATCATCCCAAAATTGAGGCTGTGGAATTTGTGTGCTTTTGTCTGTATAGCATTGTTTTTACCATTTGTCCTAGGGTTCTCTCTGTCATTTTTTTTTTTTTTTTTTTAGTATACTCTTTAGTGCTTGTTATCATTGCTGGATTTGTTTTTTTATTGGTTCCTCTTTTCTTTCTTTCTTTTTCTTATTACTTTTTAAATTTTTTTATTTTTAACTATTTATTTTATTTTTTTATTTTTTAATAACTTTATTTTATTTTATTTTATTTTTTTCTCTCTTTCCTACTGAGTCATTTGACTGACAGGGTCTTGGTGCTCCGGCTGGGTGTCAGGCCTGTGCCGCTCAGGTGGGAGAGACAAGTTCAGGACATTGGTCCACCAGAGGCCTCCTGGCTCCATGAAATATCAAATGGAAAAAGCTTTCCCAGAGACCTCCATCTCAATGCTAAGACCCAGCTCCACTCAACGACCAGCAAGATAGAGTGCTGGACACCCTATGGCAACTAGCAACACAGGAAGAGGACCTGACCCATTAGCAGAGAGGCTTCCTAAAATAATAACAAGATCACAGACACCCCAAAGCACACCACCAGCCATGATCATCCCCACCAGAAAGGCAAGATACAGCCTCATCCACCAGCATATAAGCACCAGTCCCCTCCACCAGGAAGCCTACACAGACCACTGAACCAACCTTAGCCACTGGGGGCAGACACAAAAATCAATGGGAACTACAAACCTGCAGTCTGTGAAAAGGAGATCCCAAACACAGTAAGTTAAGAAAAATGAGAAGACAGAGAAACACACAGCAGATGAAGGAGCAAGGTAGAAACCCACCACGCCAAGCAAATGAAGAAGAAATAGGCAGTCTACTGAAAAAGTATTCAGAGTAATGATAGGAAAGATGATCCAAACTCTTGGGAAATAGAATGGAGAAAACAGGGAAAAACATTTAACAAGGACCTAGAAGAGCTAAAGAGCAAACAAACAATGATGAATAACAAAATAAAAGAAATTAGAAATTCTCTAGAAAGAATCAACAGCAGAATAACTGAGGCAGAAGAACAGATAACTGACCTGGAACATAAAATAGTGGAAATGATTACCACAGAGCAGAGTAAAGTAAAAAGAATGAAAAGAATTGAGGGCAGTTTCAGAGACTTCTGGGACAACATTAAACACACCAACATTCGAATTACATGGGTCCCAGAAAAAGAAGAGAAAAAGAAAGGGACTGAGAAAATATTTGAAGAGATTATAGTTGAAAAATCCCCTAATATGAGAAATGAAATACTCAATGAAGTCGAGGAAGCACAGAGAGTCCCATACAGGATATATCCAAGGAGAAACATGCCAAGACACATATTAATCAAACTATCAAATATTAAATACAAAGAAAAAATATTAAAGCAGCAAGGGAAAAACAACAAATAACATATGAGGGAATCCCCATAAGGTTAACAGCTGATCTTTCAGCAGAAGCTTTACAAGCCAGAAGGGAGTGGAAGGACATATTAAAAGTCACAAAAGGGAAAAAACTACAACCAAAATTACTTTACACATCAAGGATCTCACTCAGAATCGATGGAGAAATTAAAACTACAAATAAGCAAAAGCTAAGAGAACTCAGCAACACAAAACCAACTTTACAACAAATCCTAAAGGAACTTCCCTAAGCAGGAAACACAAGAGAATGAAAAGACCTAAAATAACAAACCCCAAAAATTTAAGAAAATGGTAATAGGAACATGCATATCGATAACTACCTTATATGTTAATGGACTAAATGCTCCAACCAAAAGACATAGACTGGGTAAATGTATACAAAAACAAGACCCATATCTATGCTGTCCACAAGAGACTCACGTCACTCTTAAGTACACATACAGACTGAAAGTGAGGGGATGGAAAAAGATGGAAATCAGAAGAAAGCTGGAGTTGCAATTCTCATATCAGAAGAAATAGACTTTAAAATAAAGGCTATTACAAGAGACAAGGAAACTACATAATGATCAAGGGATCAATCCTAGAAGAAGATATAACAATTGTAAAAACTTATGCACACAATATAGGAGCACCTCAATACATAAGGCAAATGCTAACAGCCATAAAAGGGGAAATCGACAGTAACACAATCATAGTAGGGGACTTTAACACCCCACTTTCACCAATGGAGAGATCATCCAAAATGAAAATAAATAAGGAAACACAAGCTTTAAATGATGCATTAAACAAGATGGACTTAATTGATATTTATAGGGCATCTCATCCAAAAACAACAGAATACAATTTCTTCTCAAGTGCTCATGGAATATTTTCCAGGAAACATCATATTTTGGGTAAAAAGTCAAGCCTTGGTGAATTTAAGAAAATTGAAATCATATCAAGTATCTTTTCCAACCACAACGCTATGAGAGTAGATATCAATTACAGGAAAATGTCTGTAAAATATACAAACACATGGAGGTGAAACAATAAACTACTAAATAACCAAGAGATCACTGAAGAAATCGAAGAGGAAATCAAAAAATACCTAGAAACAAATGACAAGGAAAACACGATGACCCAAAACCTATGGGATGCACCAAAAGCAGTTCTAAGAGGGAAGTTTATAGCAATAGAATCTTACCTAAAGAAACAAGAAACATCTCAAGTAAACAACCTAACCTTACACCTAAAGCAATTAGAGAAAGAAAAACAAAAATATCCCAAAGTTAGCAGAAGGAAAGAAATGATAAAGATCAGATCACAAATAAATGAAAAAGAAATGAAGGAAACAATAGCAAAGATCAATAAAAGTTTGAGAAGATAAACTATTAGACAGACTCATCAAGAAAAAAATGGAGAAGACTCAAATCAACAGAATTAGAAATGGAAAAGGAGATGTAACAACTGACACTGAAGAAATACAAAGGATCATGAGAGATTACTACAAGCAAGTATATGCCAATAAAATGAACAAACTGGAAGAAATGGACAAATTATTAGAAAAGCACAACCTTCTGAGACTGAACCAGGAAGAAATAGAAAATACAAACAGACCAATCACAAGCACTGAAATTGAGACTCTGATTAAAAATCTCCAACAATCAAAAGCCCAGGACCAGATGGCTTCACAGGCAAATTCTAGCAAAAATTTAGAGAAGAGCTAACACCTATCCTTCTCAAACTCTTCCAAATTATAGCAGAGGGAGGAACACTCCCAAACTCATTCTACAAGACCACCATCTCCCTGATATCAAAAGCAGACAAAGATGTCACAAAGAAAGAAAACTACAGGCCAGTATCACTGTTGAACATAGATGCAAAAATCCTCAACAAAATACTAGCAAACAGAATCCAACAGCACAGTAAAAGGATCATACACCATGATCAAGTGAGGTTTACCCCAGGAATGCAAGGATTCTTCAATATATGCATATCAATCAATGTGATACACCATTTTAACAAACTGAAGGAGAAAAACCATATGATCATCTCAATAGATGCAGAAAAAGCTTTGGACAAAATTCAACACCCATTTTTTAAATGAACCATCCAGAAAGTAGGCATAGGGAGAACTTACCTCAAAATAATAAAGGCCATATATGACAAACCCACAGCCAACACCATTCTCAATGGTGAGAAACTGAAACGATTTCCTCTAAGATCAGGAAGAAGCCCAGGTTGTCCACTTTCGCCACTATTATTCAACATAGTTGTGGAAGTTTTAGCCACAGAAATCAGAGAAGCAAAAGTAATAAAAGGTATCCAAATCAGAAAAGAAGAAGTAAAGCTGTCACTGTTTGCAGAGGTCATGATAATGTACACAGAGAATCCTAACGATGTTACCAGAAAACTACTAGAACTAATCAACTAATTTGGTAAAGTAGCAGGGTACAAAATTAATACCCAGAAACCTCTTGCATTCCTATACACTAATGATGAAAAAACTGAAAGAGAAATTAAGGAAACACTCCCATTTACCATTGCAACAAAAAGAATAAAGTACTTAGGAATAAACCTATGTAAGGAGACAAAAGACCTGTGTGCAGAAAAGTACATGACACTGATGAAAGAAATTAATGATGATACAAACAGATGGAGAGATATACCATGTTCTTAGACTGGAAGAATCAACATTGAGAAAATGACTATACCATCAAAAGCAATCTACAAATTCAGTTCAATACCTATCAAACTATCAGTGGCATTTTTCACAAAACTAGAACAAAAAATTTCACAATTTGAATGGAAACAAAAAAGACCCTGAACAGCCAAAATAATATTGAGAAAAAAAATCAAAGCTGGAGGAATCAGGCTCCTGGACTTCAAGCTATACTACAAAGTTACAGTAATCAAGACAGTATGACACTGGCACAAAAACAGAAATATAGATCAATGGAACAGGAAAGAAAGCCAAGAGATAAACCCATTCACATATGGTCACTTTATTCTTGATAAAAGATGCCAGAATATACAATGGAGAAATACAGCCTCTTCAATAAGTGGTGCTGGGATATCTGGACAGCTACATGTAAAACAATGAAATTAGAACACTCCCTAACACCATACACAAAAATAAAGTCAAAATTCATTAAAGACCTAAATGTAAGGCCAGACACTATAAAATCTTAGAGGAAAACATAGGCAGAACACTGTATGACATAAATCACAGCAAGATCCTTTTTGACCCACCTCCTAGAGAAATAGAAATAAAAACAAAAATAAACAAATGGGACCTATAGAAACTTAAAAGATTTTGCACAGCAGAGGAAAACATAAAGAAGATGAAAAGACAACCCTCATAATGGGAGAAAATATTTGCAAATGAAGCAACTGACACAAAGGATTAATCTCCAAAATTTACAAGCAGCTCATGCACCTCCATATGAAAAAAAAAACATACAACCCAATCTAAAAATGGGCAGAAGACCTAAATAGACATTTCTCCAAAGAAAATGTACAAATTGCCAACACACATATGAAAGGATGCTCAACATCACTAATCATTACAGAAATGCAAATCATAACTACAATGAGGTGTCAACTCACACCAGTCAGAATGGCCATCATCAAAAAATCTACAAACGATAAATCCTGGAGAGGGTGTGGAGAAAAGTGAACCTTCTTGCACTGTTGATACAGCCACTATGGAGAAGAGTATGGAGGTTCCTTAAAAAAACTAAAGATGAAACTACCGTATGACTCAGCAATCCCACTACTGGGCATATAACCTGAGAAAACCATAATTCAAAAATAGTAATGTATGTGGGCTTCCCTGGTGGCACAGTGGTTGAGAGTCCACCTGCCAATGCAGGGGACAAGGGTTCGTGCCCTGGTCCAGAAAGATCCCACATACCATGGAGCGGCTAGGCCCGTGAGCCATGACTGCTGAGCCTGCGCATCCAGAGCCTGTGCTCCACAATGGGAGAGGCCAAAACAGTGAGAGGCCCACATACCACACACACACACACAAAAAAAGTAATGTACCACAATATTCATTGCAGCTCTATTTACAATATCCAGGACATGGAAGCCACCTAAGTGTCGATCTACAGATGAATGCATAAAGAAGATATCACACATATATACAATGGAATATTACTCTCCATAAAAAGAAAGGAAATTGAGTTATATTTAGTGAAGTGGATGGACGTAGCATCTGTCATACAGAGTGAAGTAAGTCAGAAAGAGAAAACAAATACCATATGCTAACACATATATATAGAATGTAAAAAAAAAAAAAAAAAAAAGTTTCTGAAGAACCTACGGCCAGGACAGGAATATAGATGTAGAGAATGGACCTGAGGACAAGGGAAGGGGGAAGCATTAGCTGAGATGAAGTGAGAGAGCGGCATGGACATATATACACAACCAAATATAAATTAGATAGCTAGCGGGAAGCAGCCATATAGCACAGGGATATCAGTACATTGCTTTGTGACCACCTAGAGCGGTAGGATATGGAGGGTGGGAGGGAGATACAAGAGAGAGGAGATATGAGGATATATGTATATGTATAGCTGGTTCACTTTGTTATAAAGCAGAAACTAACACACCATTTTAAAGCAATTATACTCCAATAAAGATGTTAAAAACAACAAAAAAAGAAGACAATGGGATAATATTTGAAGTGTTAAAGGTAAAGAATTTTGAACTTGTGGAGCACAGACTCCAGACGCACAGGCTCAGCTGCCATGGCTCACAGGACCAGCTGCTCTGCGGCATGTGGGATCTTTCCAGACTGGGGCACGAACCCATGTCCCCTGCATTGGCAGGTGTACTCTCAAACACTGCGCCACCAGGGAAGCCCTGATCCTAGACATTTTTAACCAATACAATATTCTTTAAGTAAAAAAAAAACAAATCTGAGATTTAAAATTTGTTTCTTTTAGAGCTTCCGGGAAGATGGCAGAAGAGTAAGACGCAGAGATCACCTTCCTCCCCACAGCTACACCAGAAATACATCTACACGTGGAACAACTCCTACAGAGCACCTACTGAATGCTGGCAGAAGGCCTCAGACCTCCCAAAAGGAAAGAAACCCTGAACGTACCTGGGTAGGGCAAAAGAAAAATGAATAAACAGAGACAAAAGGATAGGGACGGGTCCTGCACCAGTGGGAGGGAGCTGTGAAGGAGGAAAGGTTTCCACACACTAGAAGCCCCTTCACAGGCGGAGACTGCAGGTGGTGGAGGGGGGAAGCTTCAGAGCTATGGAAGAGAGCACAGCCACAGGGGTGCAGAGCACAAAGTGGAGAGATTCCTGCACAGAGGATTGGTGCCGACCAGCACTCACCAGGCCGAGAGGCTTGTTTCCTCCCCTGCTGGGGTGGGCGGGGCTGGGAGCTGAGTCTCGGCTTCGGTCAGAATGCAGGGAGAGGACTGGGATTGGCAGTGTGAACAAAGCCTGCAGGGGGCTAATGCTCCACGGCTGGCCGGGAGGGAGTCCGGGGAAAAGTCTGGATCTGCCAAGGAGCAAGAGACTTTTTCTTCGTTCTTTGTTTCCTGGCGTGCAAGGAGAGGGGATTAAGAATGCTGCTTAAAGGAGCTCCAGAGACGGGCGCAAGCCGCAGTTAAAACCATGGACCACAGAGACAGGCATGAGACACTAAGGCTGCTGCTGCTGCCAACAAGAAGCCTGTGTGTGAGCACAGGTCACTATCCACACCCCCCTTCTGGGAAGCCTGTGCAGCCTGCCACTGCTGGGGTCCCGGGATCCAGGGACAACTCCCCTGGAAGAACGCATGGTGAGCCTCAGGCTGGTGCAACATCACTCCTGCCTCTGCCACCACAGGCTCACCCCGCACTCCGTGACCCTCTCTCCCCCTGGCATGAGTGAGCCAGAGCCACCAAATCAGCGGCTCCTTTAACCCCGTCCTGTCTGAGAGAAGAACAGATGCCCTCCAGTGACCTACACTCAGAGGCGGGGACAAATCCAAAGCTGAGCCCCTGGGAGCTGTGAGAACAAAGAAGAGAAAGGGAAATCTCTCCCAGCAGCCTCAGAAGCAGTGGATTAAAGCTCCACAAGCAACTTCATGTACCCTGCATCTGTGGAATACATGAGTAGACAACAAATCATCCCAAATTAAGGAGGTAGACTTTGAGAGCAAGATTTATGATTTTTTCCCCTTTTCCTATTTTTGTGAGTGTGTATGAGTATGCTTCTGTGTGAGATTTTGTCTGTATAGCTTTGCTTCCACCATTTGTCCGAGGGCCCTATCTGTCTGTTATTTTTTTCTTAATAATTATTATTTTTTTATTTTAGTAACTTTAGTATATTTTACCTTACTTTATTTTATTTTACTTTATCTTCTTTCTGTCTGTTTTTCCTTCCTTCCCTCCTTCCTTCCTTCATTTCTCCCTTGCTCACTCTCTCCCTCCCTCCTTTCTTTCTTTCTTTCTTTCTTTCTTCCTACTTCTACTAATTCTTTCTCTCTACATTTTCTCCCTTTATTCTGAGCCATATGGATGAAAGGCTCTTGGTGCTGCAGCCAGGGTCAGTGCTGTGCCTCTGAGGTGGGAGAGCCAACTTCAGGACACTGCTCCACAAGAGACCTCACAGCTCCACATAATATAAAATGGCGAATATCTCCCAGATATCTCCATCTCAACATCAGCACCCAGCTTAACTTAACGACCAGCAAGCTACAGTGCTGGACATCTTATGCCAAACAACTAGCAAGACAGGAAAACAACTCCACCCATTAGCAGAGAGGCTGCCTAAAATCATAATAAGTCCACAGACATCCCAAAACACACCACCAGACGTGGGCCTACCCACCAGAAAGATAAGATCCAGCCTCATCCACCAGAACACAGGCACTAGACCCCTCCACCAGGAAGCCAACACAACACACTGAACCAACCTTAGCCACTGGGGACAGACACCAAAAACATCAGGAACTATGAACCAGCAGCCTGCAAAAAGGAGACCCCAAACACAGTAAGATAAGCAAAATGAGAAGGCAGAAAATCACACAGCAGATGAAGGAGCAAGATAAAAACCCACCAGACCTAACAAATGAAGAGGAAATAGGCAGTCTACCTGAAAAAGAATTCAGAATAATGGTAGTAAAGATGATCCAAAATCTTGGAAATAGAATAGAGAAAATGCAAGAAACATGTAACAAGGACCTAGAAGAACTACAGATGAAACAAACAACAATGAACAACACAAGAAATGAAATGAAAAATACTCTAGATGGGATCAATAGCACAATAACTGAGGCAGAAGAACGGATAAGTGACCAGGAGGATAAAATAGTGGAAATAACTACTGCAGAGCAGAATAAAGAAAAAAGAATGAAAAGAACTGAAGACAGTCTCATAGACCTCTGGGACAACATTAAATGCACCAACATTCCAATTATAGGGGTTCCAGAAGAAGAAGAGAAAAAGAAAGGGACTGAGAAAATATTTGAAGAGATTATAGTTGAAAACTTCCCTAATATGGGAAAGGAAATAGTTAATCAAGCCCAGGAAGCACAGAGAGTCCTATACAGGATAAATCCATGGAGAAACATGCCAAGACACATATTAATCAAACTGTCAAAAATTAAATACAAAGAAAACATATTAAAAGCAGCAAGGGAAAAACAACAAATAACACACAAGGTAATCCCCATAAGGTTAAAAGCTGATCTTTCAGCAGAAACTCTGCAAGCCAGAAAGGACTGGCAGGACATATTTAAAGTGATGAAGGAGAAAAACCTGCAACCAAGATTACTCTACCCAGCAAGGAACTTATTCAGATTTGATGGGGAAATTAAAACCTTTACAGGCAAGCAAAAGCTGAGAGAGTTCAGCACCACCAAACCAGCTCTACAACAACTGCTAAAGGAACTTCCCTAGGCAAGAAACAGAAGAGAAGGAAAAGACCTACAATAACGAACCCAAAACAATTAAGAAAATGGTAATAGGAACATACATATTGATAATTACCTTAAATGTAAACAGACTAAATGCTCCCACCAAAAGACACGGATTGGCTGAATAGATACAAAAACAAGACCCATATATTTGCTGTCTACAAGAGACCCACCTCAGACCTAGAGACACAAACAGATGGAAAGTAAGGGGATGGAAAAACATATTTCATGGAAATGGAAACCAAAGGAAAGCTGGAGTAGCAATTCTCATATCAGACAAAATAGACTTTAAAATAAAGACTATTACAAGAGACAAAGAAGGACACTACATAATGATCAAGGGATCGATCCAAGAAGAAGATATAACAATTGTAAATATTTATGCACCCAACATAGGAACACCTCAATACATAAGGCAAATGCTAACAGCCATAAAAGGGGAAATTGACAGTAACACATTCAAAGTAGGGTACTTTAACACCCCACTTTCAGCAATGGACAGATCATCCAAAATGAAAATAAATAAGGAAACACAAGCTTTAAATGTTACATTAAACAAGATAGACTTAATTGATAATTACAGGACATTCCATCTAAAAACAACAGAATACACATTTTTCTCAAGTGCTCATGGAACATGCTCCAGGATAAATCATATCTTGGGTCACAAATCAAGCCTTGGTAAATTTAGGAAAATTGAAATTGTAGTAAGTATCTTTTCTGACCACAATTCTATGAGACTAGATATCAATTACAGGAAAAGATCTGTAAAAAATACAAACACATGGAGGCTAAACAATACACTACTTAATAAGGAAGTGATCACTGAAGAAATCAAAGGGGAAATCAAAAAATACCTAGAAACAAATGACAATGGAGACACGATCACCCAAAACCTATGGGATGCAGCAAAAACAGTTCTAAGATGGAAGTTTATAGCAATACAATCCTACCTTAAGAAACAGGAAACATCTCGAATAAATAAGCTAACCTTGCACCTAAAGCAATTAGAGAAAGAAGAACAAAAAAAACCCAAAGCTAGCAGAAGGAAAGAAATCATAAAAATCAGATCAGAAATAAATGAAAAAGAAATGAAGGAAACGATAGCAAAGATCAATTAAACTACAGGCTGATTCTCTGAGAAGATAAAATTTGTAAACCATTAGCCAGGCTCATCAAGAAAAAAAGGGAGAAGACTCAAATCAATAGAATTAGAAATGAAAAAGGAGAAGTAACAACTGACACTGCAGAAATACAAAAGATCATGAGAGATTACTACAAGCAACTCTATGCCAATAAAATGGACAACCTGTAAGAAATGGACAAATTCTTAGAAATGCACAACCTGCCAAGGCTGAATCAGGAAGAAATAGAAACTATGAACAGACCAATCACAAGCACTGAAATTGAAACTGTGATTAAAAGTCTTCCAACAAACAAAAGCCCAGCACCAGATGGCTTCACAGGCGAATTCTATCAAACATTTAGAGAACAGCTAACACCTATCCTTCTCAAACTGTTCCAAAATATAGCAGAGGGAGGAAAACCCCCAAACTCATTCTACGAGGCCACCATCACCCTGATACCAAAACCAGACAAGAATGTCACAAAAAAAGAAAATTACAGGCCAATATCACTGATGAACATAGATGCAAAAATCCTCAACAAAGTAGTAGCAAACAGAATCTAACAGCACATTAAACGGATCATACACCATGATCAAGTGGGGTTATTTCCAGGAATGCAAGGATTCTTCAATGTATGCAAATCAATCAACGTGATACAACATATTAACAAACTGAAGGAGAAAAACCATATGATCATCACAATAGATGCAGAGAAAACTTTTGACAAAATTCAACACCCATTTATGATAAATACTCTCCAGAAAGTAGGCATAGAGGGAATGTTCCTCAACATAATAAAGGCCATATATGACAAATCCACAGCCAACGTCATCCTCAATAGTGAAAAACTGAAAGCATTTCCACTAAGATCAGGAACAAGACAAGGTTGCCCCCTCTCACCACTCTTATTCAACATAGTTTCGGATGATTTAGCTACAGCAATCAGAGAGGAAAAGGAAATAAAAGGAATCCAAATAGGAAAAGAAGACAGAAAGCTGTCACTGTTTGCAGATTACATGATACTATACATAGAGAATCCTAAAGATGCTACCAGAAAACTACTAGAGCTAATCAATGAATTTAGTAAAGTAGCAGGATACAAAATTTATGCACAGAAATATCTGGCATTCCTATACACTAATGATGAAAAATCTGAAAGTAAAATCAAGAAAACACACCCATTTATCATTGCAACATAAAGAATAAAATATCTAGGAATAAACCTACCTAAGGAGAAAAAAGACTTGTATGAAGAAAATTATAAGACACCAATGAAATAAATTAATGATACAAATAGATGGAGAGATATACCATGTTCTTGGATTGGAAGAATCAACATTGTGAAAATGAGTCTACTACCCAAAGCAATCTACTGATTCAATGCAATCCCTATCAAACTACCACTGGCATTTTTCACAGAACTCGATCTAAAAATTTCACAATTTGTATGGAAAAACAAAAGACCCCGAATAGCCAAAGCAATCTTGAGAACAAAAAATGGAGCTAGAGGAATCAGGCTCCCTTCAGGCTATACTACAAAGCTACAGTAATCAAGACAGTATGGTACTGGCACAAAACCAGAAAGATAGATCAATGGAAGTGGATAGAAAACCCAGAGATAAACCCACACACATATGGTCACCTTATCTTTGATAAAGGTGGTGGAATATACTGTGGAGAAAGGACAGCCTCTTCAATAAGTGGTGCTGGGAAAACTGGACAGGTACATGTAAAAGTATGAGACCGGATCACTCCCTAACACCATACACAAAAATAAGCTCAAAATGGGTTAAAGACCTAAATGTAAGGCCAGAAACTATCAAACTCTTAGAGGAAAATATAGGCAGGACACTCTATTACATAAATCACAGCAAGATTCTTTTTGACCCACCTCATAGAGAAATGGAAATGAAAACAAAAATAAACAAATTGGACCTAATAAACCTTCAAAGCTTTTGCACAGCAAAGGAATCCATAACAAGATCAAAAGACAACACTCATAATGGGAGAAAATATTTGCAAGTGAAGCAACTGAGAAAGGATTAATCTCCAAAATTTATAAGCAGCTCATGGAGCTTAATAACAAAAAAACCAAACAACCCAATCCAAAAATGGGCAGAAGACCTAAATAGACATTTATCCAAAGAATATATACACACTGCCAACAAACACATGAAAGAATGCTCAACATCACTAATCATTAGAGAAATACAAATCAAAACTACAATGAGATATCATCTCACACCAGTCAGAATGGCCATCATCAAAAAATCTAGAAACAACAAATGCTGGAGAGGGTGTGGAGAAAAGGAACCCTCTTGCACTGTTGGTGGGAATGTAAATTTATACAGCCACTGTGGAGAACAGTATGGAGGTTCCTTAAAAAACTACAAATAGAAATACCATATGACCCAGCAATCCCACTACTGGGCATATACCCTGAGAAGACCATAATTCAAAAAGTGTCATGTACCAAAATGTTCATTGCAGCTCTAGTTACAATAGCCCAGAGCTGGAAGCAACCTAAGTGTCCATCATCGGATGAATAGATAAACAAGATGTGGCACATATATACACAATGGAATATTACTCAGCCATAAAAAGAAGCAAAACTGAGCTATTTGTAATGAGGTGGATAGACCTAGAGTCTGTCATACAGAATGAAGCAAGTAAGAAAAAGTGAGACAAATACCACATGTTAACACATATATATGGAATTTAAGAAAAAAAATGTTATCAAGAACCTAGGGGTAAGACAGGAATAAAGACACAGACCTACTAGAGAATGGACTTGAGGATATTGGGAGGGGGAAGGGTAAGCTCTGACAAAGCGAGAGAGAGGCATGGGCATATATACACTACCAAACGTAAGGTAGATAGCTAGTGGGAAGCAGCCACATAGCACAGGGAGATCACCTCGGTGCTTTGTGACCGTCTGGAGGGGTGGGGTAGGGAGGGAGGGAGGGAGGGAGACACAAGAGGGAAGAGATATGGGAACATATTTATATATATATAACTGATTCATTTTGTTGTAAAGCAGAAACTATCACACCATTGTAAAGCAATTATACTCCAATAACGATGTTAACAACCTGCAAAAAAAAAAAAAATCTAAAAATAGAACTACCATATGATCCAACAATCCCATTCCTGGGATATATTGGGAGAAAACTATAATTTGAGAAGACACAGGCACCCCAATGTTCTTAGCAACAATATTTACAAATAGCCAGGACATAGAAGCAACCTAAATGTCCATTGACAGATGAACAGATAAAGAAGATGGTGTGCATATACAATAGACTATTACTCAGCCATAAAAAAGAATGAAATAATGCTATTTGCAGCAACATTGATGGACCTAAATATTGTCATATTAAATGAAGTAAGTCAGAGAAAGGCAAATATCATATGATATAGCTTATATGTGAGGTCTAAAAAATGATACAAATGAACTTATTTACAAAACAGAAATAGACTCACAGACATAGAAAACAAATTTATGGTTACCAAAGGGGAAAGCAGGGGAGAGATAAATTAGGAATTTGAGATTAATAGTTATACACTACTGTATATAAAATGGATAAACAACAAGGTCCTAATGTATAGCACAGGGAACTATATTCAATACCTTATAATAACCTAATATAGAAAAGAATCTGAAAAAGAATATACATATATTCTTATACATATATATTCAGCTAGATATGTATAAGTGAATCACATTGCTGTACACCTGAAACATTGTAAATCAACAATACTTCATTTAGAAAAAGTACATTAGATACAGATATGACTTTCTTACAATTGTTAATAAATTAATAAACAATTTTAATTCAGATAAAAAATAAATAAAATTTGTTTATTTTAAAGATCATGCAAAAATAATGTTTAAAATAAAATCTACCAGTGAGAGTATACCTAAAAAATAAACATAACAAAAATAAAACCAAAAAAAATACCTAAAATACTTTACATATCAAGAAATAGAATGACTACTTCTTGGATAGAGTTTTTTATGGAGTAATAAAAATATATCAGAACTAGATGGAAATAATTGTTGCACCACACTATGAATTACTTAGTGCCACAGTATTTTTCACTTTATAATGGTTAATTTTATTTTTTCAATTTCATCTTAATAAAGAAAAAGAAAATCAATCCAAATTATATATCCAAAATATATTGTATTGTTTTAATATATAGTATTTAAAATTAGGGTATATAAAATTAATATTCTTGAAACCAAAATAATTCTTAAGGAAAATTGAAGACAACATAAAGAGATCAATAGATATAACTTGTCTTGGATTAGAAAAATCAATATTCTTAAAATGATCATACTATCCAAGGCAAGCTACAGATTCACTGCAATCCATAACAAAATACAAATGGCATTTTTTACAGAACTACAACAAATAATTTAAAAATTTGTATGGAGACACACAAGACCATGAATAGCCAAAACAATCTTGAGAAAGAACAGAACTGGAGGAATAATGCTCCCTGACTTCAGACTATACTACAAAGCTACAGTAATCAAAACAATACTGTACTGGCACAAAAACAACACATAGATCAATAGAACAAGATAGAGATCCCAGAAATAAATCTTTACACTTTTGATCAATTAACCTATGATGAATGAGGCAAGAATATACAATGGAGAAAAGACAGTGCCCTCAGTAAGTGGTGCTGGGAAAACAGGACAGTTACATGTGAAAGCAAAACAATCAGAACATTCTCTAACACCAAAGAAAAATAAACTAAAAATGGATGAAGACCAAAATGTAATATCATATGCCATGAAACTCTTAGAGGAAAGCATAGGCAGAACACTCTTTGACATAAATTGCAGCAATATATTTTTGGATCCATCTCCTAAAGTAAAGAAAATAAAAGCAAATAAATAATGGGACCTTATTAAAATTAAAAGCATTTGCACCAACAAAACTAAAACAAAACTTACTGAATCAGAGAAAATATTCACAAATGATATGAACATGAGGCTGATATCCAACATAAACAGTTCATACAACTCAACATCAAGAAACAATCTGATTAAAAAATGTGCAGACAAACTTAGTAGATATTTTTCCAAAGAGAAAATGCAGATGGCCAAGAAGCACATAAAAAGATGCCCAACATCACTAAAGATTGGGGAAATTCAAATCAAAACCACAATGAAATATCACCATGCACTTATAAAAATGGCTACCATAACAAATAACACAGAGAGAGCAGAAGCAAGAAGATCTACAGCCCAGCAGCCTGTGGAACAAAAACCACATTCACAAAAAGATAGACAAGATGAAAAGGCAGAGGGCTATGTACCAGATGAAGAAACAAGAAGAAATACCAGAAAAACAACTAAATGAAGTGGAGATAGGAAACCTTCCAGAAAAAGAACTCAGAATAATGATGGTGAAGATGATCCAGGACCTCAGGAAAAGAATGGAGGCAAAGATCAAGAAGATGCAAGAAGTGTTTAACAAAGACCTAGAAGAATTAAAGTACAAATAAATAGAGATAAACAATACAATAACTGAAATGAAAAATACAATAGAAGGAATCAATAGCAGAATAACTGCAGCAGAAGAACGGATAAGTGCCCTGGAAGAAAGAATGGTGAAATTCACTGCCATGGAACAGAATAAAGGAAAAAAAAAAAGAAAAGAAATGAAGATCGCCTAAGAGACCTCTGGGACAACATTAAATGCAAAAACATTCACATTATAGGGGTCCCAGAAGGAGGAGAGAGAGAAAGGACCTGAGAAAATATTTGAAGAGATTATAGTCAAAAACTTCCCTAAAATAGGAAAGGAAATAGCCACTGAAGTCCAGGAAGCAGAGAGTCCCAGGCAGGATAAACCCAAGGAGAAACACTCTGAGACACATAATAATCAAGTTGACAAAAACTAAAGACAAAGAAAAAATTATTGAAAGCAAAAAGGGAAAAATGACAAATAACATACAGGGGAACTCCCATAAAGTTAACAGCTGATTTCTCAGCAGAAACTTTACAAGCCAGAAGGAAGTGGCATGATATATTCAAAGTGATGAAAGGGAAGAAGCTATAACCAAGATTACTCTACACAACAAGGGTCTCATTCAGATTCGATGGAGAAATCAAAAGCTTTATAGACAAGCAATACCTAAGAGAATTCAGAACCACCAAACCAGCTCTACAACAAATGCTAAAGGAATTTCTCTAAGTGGGAAGCACAAGAGAAGAAAAGGACCTACAAAAACAAACCCATAACAATTAAGAAAAAGGTCACAGGAACATACATATCGATAATTACCTTAAACGTGAATGGATTAAATGCCCCAAGCAAAAGACACAGGCTTACTGAATGAATACAAAAACAAGATCCATATATATGCTGTCTACAAGAGACCCACTAGAGACCTAGGGACTCATATAGACTGAAATTGAGGGGATGGAAAAAGATATTCCATGCAAATGGAAATCAAAAGAAAGCTGGAGTAGCTATACTCATATCAGATAAAATAGACCTTAAAATAAAGAATGTAACAAGAGACAAGGAAGGACACTACATAATGATCAAGGGATCAATCCAAGAAGAAGATATAACAATTATAAATATCTGTGCACCCAAAATAGGAGCACCTCAATGCATAAGGCAACTGCTAACAGCTATAAAAGAGGAAATCGACAGTAACACAATAATAGTGGGGGACGTTAACAACTCACCTGCACCAATGGACAGCTCATCCAAACAGAAAATTAATAAGGAAACACAAGCTTTAAATAACACAACAGACCAGATAGATTTAATTGATATTTATAGGACATTCCATCCAAAGACAGCAGATTACACTCTATTCTCAGTGCTCATGAAACATTTTCCAGGATAGATCATATCTTGGGTCACAAATCAAGCCTTGGTTAATTTTAGAACATTGAAATCACATCAAGTATCTTTTCCAACAATAACACTATGAGACTAGATATCAAATACAGGAAAATATCTGTAAAAAATATCAACACATGGGACTTCCCTGGTGGTCTAGTGGTTAGGACTCTGTGCTCCCAATGCATGGGCCCTGGGTTCAATCCCTGGTCAGTGAACTATATGCCACATACATGCTGCAACTAAGAGTTTGCATGCCACAACTAAGCAGCTGGCGAGCTGCAACTAAGACCTGGTGCAACCAAATAAATAAATAAAGATAAATATTAAAATAAATAAAATTAAAAAAACAAACACATGGAGGTTAAACAATACATAACCAAATAACCAGAGATCACTGAAGAAAGAAAAGAGGAAGTCAAAAATACCTAGAGACAAATGACAATGAAAACACAATGATCCAAAACCTATTGGATGTAGCAAAAGCAGTTCTAAGAGGGAAGTTTAGAGCAATGCAAGCCTACCTCAGGAAACAAGGAAAATTTCAAATAAATAATCTAACCTTATACCTAAAGGAGCTAGAGAAAGAAGAACAAACAAAACCCAAAGTTAGTAGAAGGAAAGAAATCATAAAAATCAGAGCAAAATAAATGAAATAGAAACAAAGGAAACAATAGCACAGATCAATAAAACTAAACGTTGGTTCTTTGAGAAGATAAACACAAATGAAAAACTTTAGCCAGACACGAGAAAAAGAGGGAGAGGACTCAAATCAATAAAATTGGAAATGAAAAAGGAGAAGTTACAACAGACACCACAGAAATACAAAGCATCATAAGAGACTACTAGAAGCAACTCTATGCCAATAAAATGGACAACCTGGAAGAAATGGACAAATTCTTAGGAAGGTATAAACTACCAAGTCTGAACCAGGAAGAAATAGAAAATATGAACAGACCAATCACAAGTAATGGAACTGAAACTGTGATTAAAAATCTTCCAACAAACAAAAGTCCAGAAACAGATGGCTTCACAGGTAAATTCTATCAAACATTTAGGAAAGAGCTAACACCCATCCTTCTCAAACTCTTCCAAAAAATTGCAGAGGAAGGAACAATCCCAAACTCATTCTATGAGGCCACAATCACCCTGATACCAAACAAAGATACTACAAAGGAAAGAAAATTACAGACCAATATCAGTGATGAACATAGATGCAAAAACCCTCCACAAAATAATAGGAAACAGAATCCAACAACACATTAAAAGGATCATACACCATGATCAAGTGGGATTTATCCCAGGGATGCAAGGATTCTTCAGTATACACAAATCAGTTAATGTGATACATGATATTAACAAATTGAAGAATAAAAACCATATGATCATCTCAATAGATGCAGAAAAGTCTTTTGACAAAATTCAACACCAATTTATGATTAAAAACTCTCCAGAAAGTGGGTATGGAGGGAACCAACCTCAACATAATAAAGGCTGTATATGACAAACCGACAGCAAACATCATTCTCAGTGGTGAAATACTGAAAGCATTTCCTCTAAGATCAGGAACAAGACAAGGATGTCCACTCTTGCCACTATTATTAAACATAGATTTGGAAGTCCTAGCCACAACAATCAGAGAAGAAAAAGAAATAAAAGATACACAAATTAAAAAAGAAGAAAACTGTCACTGCTTGCAGATGACATGATACTATACATAGAGAATCCTAAGATGCCACCAGAAAACTACTAGAGCTAATCAATGAATTTGGTAAAGTTGCAGGATACAAAATTAATGCATAGAAATCTCTTGCATTCTTATAAAGTAATGATGAAATATCTGAAAGAGAAATTAAGGAAACACTCCCATTTACCATTGCAACAAAAAGAATAACATACCTAGGAATAAACCTACCTAAGGAGACAAAAAACCTGATGCAGAAACCTATAAGACACAAATGAAAGAAATTAAACATGATACAAACAGATGGAGAGATATATCATGTTTGTGGATTAGAAGAATCAATACTGTGAAAATGACTATACTACCCAAAGCAATCTACAGATTCAATGCAATCCCTATCAAATTACTAATTGCATTTTTTACAGAACTAGAAAAAACTTAAAATTTGTATGGAGATGCAAGAGACCCCAAATAGCTAAAGCAGTCTTGAGGGAAAAAAAATGGAACTGGAGAAATCAGACTCCTTGACTTCAGACTATACTACAAACCTACAGTAAACAAGATAATATGGTATTGGCACAAAAAGAGAAATATAGAACAATGGAGCAGGATAGAGAGCCCAGAGATAAACCTATGCACCTATGGTCAACTAATCTATGACAAAGGAGGCAAGGATATACAATGGAGAAAAGACCGTCTCTTCAATAAGTGGTGCTGGGAAAACTGGACAGCTATATGTAAAAGAAGGAAATTAGAACACTCCCCAACACCATACACAAAAATAAACTCAAAATGGATTATATACCTAAATTTAAGGCCAGACAATATAAAACTCTTAGAGGAAAACAGAAGAAGAATACACTTTGATATAAATCACAGCAAGATCTTTTTTGATCCACCTCCTAGAAAAATGGAAATAAGAACAAAAATAAACAAATGGGACCTAATGAAACTTAAAAGCTTTTGGAAAACAAAGGAAACTACAAACAAGATGAAAAGAGAACTCCCAGAATAGGAGAAAATATTTGCCAACAAATCAATGGACAAAGGATTAATTTCAAAAATATGTAATTAGCTTATGCAGCTCAATATTAAAAAAATAAACAACCCAATCAAAAAATGGACAGACCTAAATAGACATTTCTCCAAAGAAGACATACAGATGGCTATGAAGCACATGAAAAGATGCTCAACATCACTAATTATTAGAGAAACAGAAATCAAAACTACAATGAGGTATCACTTCACACTAGTTAGAATGAGCATCATCAGAAAATCTATGAAAAACACATGCTTGACAGGGTGTGGAGTAAAGGGAAGCCTCTTGCACTGTTGGTGGGAATGAAAATTGATATAGCCACTACGGAGAACAGTATGGGTGCTCCTTAAAAAACTAAAGGTAAAACTACCATGTGACCCAGCAATCCCACTACTGGGCACCCCAATGTTCACTGCAGCACTATTTATTATTCAGCCATAAAAAGGAACGAAATTGGGTCATTTATAGAGAGGTGGATGGATCTGGAGACTGTCATACAGAGTGAAGTAAGTCAGAAAGAGAAAAACAAATATTGTATATTAATCCATATATGTGGAACCTGGAAAAATGGTACCGATGAACCAGTTTGCAGGGCAGAAATAGAGACACAGTTGTAGAGAGCAAACGTATGGTCACTAAGGTGGGAAAGTGATGGGGTGGGAGTGGGTGTGGGTGGTGGGATAAATTGGGCGATTGGTATTGACATATATACACTAATGTGTATAAAATGGGTAACTAATAAGAACCAGCTATATAAAAGAATAAATAAAATGCAAAAATTAAAAAAAAATAACACAAATAACAAGTGCTTCTGAGGATGTAGAGAAAATGGAAACTCTTACACTGTTGGTGGGGATATAAATTAATGCATTCACTGTAAAAAGGAAAAAAACATAGATGTTTCTCAAAAAACTAAAATGTTCATAGCAGCATTATTTACAATAGCCAAGATATGGAAGAAACTTAAATGTCCATCAACAGATAAAAGGATAAAGAAGATGTGGAATATGTATACAGTTGAATACTACTCAGCCATAAAAAAGAGTGAAATTTGCCATTTGCAGCAACATGGTTAGACTTGGAAGGCATTATGCTAATTGAAATAAGTAAGACAGAGAAATACAAATACTGTATGATATCACTTATATGTGGACTCTAAGTATACAATAAACTAGTGAATATAACAGAAAAGAAGTAGACTCACAGATATAGAGAACAACTAGTGGTTGCCAGTGGGAGGGGGAGGGTAAATATAGGTGTGGGAGAGTGGAAGGTACAAACTACTGTGTATAAAATAGGCTACAGAATGCATTGTACAACATGGGGAATATAGCCAATATTTTGTAATAACTGTAAATGTAGTGTAGCCTTTAACATTGTACAAAAATAAATTATTTTAAAAATAAAAATAATAAACCCAATATATTACAAGTATCATGCACTATAATCAAGTTGCAATTTATCCCTGGGATTCAAGAATGGTTCAATATGTAGAAATCAATCAATGTGATACCTCACATTAACAAACTGAATAATAAAAATCATATGATCATCTCAGTAGATTCAGAAAAACTTTTTGCAAAGTTCTACATCCATTTATAATAAAAATTCTCAACAAAGTGGGTATAGTGTAAATATACCTCAACATACTAAAGACCATATATGACAAGCCCACAGCAAATGTTATACTCAATTGTGAAAAGCTAAAACTATTTCTTCTTAGACCAGGACAAGAAAAATGATGTCTACTTTAACCACTTTTGTTCAATATTCTATTGGAATTCCTAGGCACAGCAAACAGAAAAAAAATAAAATAAGAGTTTAAATTAAGAAAGAAGAAATAACACTGTAACAATTGGCAGATGACAAGATACTATATATAGAAAATTCTAAAAATGCCACCAAAAAACTAGAACTCAGTAAATTCAGTAAAGTTGCAGGATACACTATTAATGTGGAGAAATCTGTTGTGTTTCTATTCACTGAGAACAAACATATGAAAGAGAATTTAAGAAACCAATTCCATTTACAGTCACTTCAAAAAAAATAAAATAAATGGGGCTAAATCTAACTGAGGAGGTAAAGACTTGTACTCAGAAAACTTTAAGACACTGGTGAAAGAAATTGAAGATAATGCAAACAGGTGGAAAGATATATCATGCTCATGGATTGGAATAATTTAATAACATTAAAATGACCACATTTCCCAAGGCAACCTATGGATTCAATGCAATCTCTATCAAAATGCTAATAGCATTTTTCACAGAGCTAGAAGAAATACTTCTAAAATTTGTGTGGAAACACAAAAGACCCCCAAAAGTGAAAACAATCTTGAGAATGAAGAATATAACCAAAAAAATCATATTCCCTGATTTCAAACTATATCACAAAGCTACAGTAATCAAACCAGTATGGTACTCACACAAAAACAGGCACATAATCAATGAAACAGAATAGAGTCCAGAATTGATCCCACACTTATATGGGCAATTAATCTCTGACAAAGGAGACAAGAATATAAAATGGGGAAAGGACACCCTAATTTTCAATAAATAATTTTGGAAAACTGTACAGCTACATACAAAAGACTCAAAGTTGACTACTTTCTTACACCATATACAAAAATAAACTCAAAATGGATCAAAGACTTAAATGTAAGACTTGAAATCATAAAACGTATAGAAAAAATATAGGCAGAATGCTTTTTTACATCAGTCTAAGTGGTATTTTTTTTTGAATATGTCTCCTTAGGCAAGAGGAAAATAAAGCACAAATAAATAAATGAGACTGCATCAAACTAAAAATCTCTTGCACAGCAAAAGAAACCATCAACAAAATGAAAAGGCTACCTAGTGAATGGGAGAAGATATTTGCAAAGGATATGGGGTTCTGACAAGGGGTTAATATCCTAAATATACAAAGAACACATATAACTCAACATCAAAACCAAACTAACCAACCAAACAAACAAATTAAAAAGTGGGCAGAGGATCTGAATGACATGTTTCCAAAGAAGACACCCAGATGGCAAAGAGGCACATGAAAAGATACTCAACATCACCAATCATCCAGAAAATGCAAATCAAAATCACAATGAATACACTGCTATATGTAAAATAGATAACCAACAAAGGCCTACTGTATAGCACAGAGAATGCTGCTCAATATTCTACTATAACCTAAATGGGGAAATAATTTGAAAAAAGAATATATATATATATATGTATATGTATAACTGAATCACTTTGCTGTACACTTGAAACTAACAAAACATTGTTAATCAACTATGTTCCAATATAATATAAAAATTAAAAAAAAAGCACACACACTGAAATATCACTGCGCACTTGTCAGAATGGCCATTACCAGAAAGACAACAAGTATCAAGTGTTGGTGAGGATGTATAGAAAATGGAACATTCTTTCAATGTTGATGAGAATGTACACTTGTGCAGCCACTATGGAATACAGTATGGAGATTCTTCAAAAAATTAAAAATAGATCTACCATGTGATCCAGCAATTCCTTTTCTGGGTTTTTATACAAAGAAACAAAAACATTAATTCAAAAAGGTATATGCATCCCTATGTTCATTTCAGCATTATTTATGATAGCCAAGATATGAAAGCAAACTTAATACCTATTCATAGAAGAATGGATAAACAAATTATTGTGCATATATAGAATAAAATATTACAAGGCCATAAAAAGAATAGAATCTTGACATTCGTGACAACATTGATGGATCTAGAGGGTATTATACTGAGTGAAATAAGTCAGATGGAGAAAGACAAATACTGTATGATTTCACTTATATGTGGGTTCTAAAAAGTAAAAACAGTGAATAAATACAACCAAAAAAAAAAAAATCCAGAGTCATAGATACTGAGAACTAATAGGTGGTTACCAGAGGGGAGGGGTTTGGGGGAGGAGAGAAATACGTGAGGGAGATTAAGAGTTACAAACTTCCAGCTACAAAATGAATGAGTCATAGATGTCAAATATACAGTGTGAGGAATATAGCCAATAATTACATCATACCTGTGCATGGTGACAGATGACAACTAGTCTTATCATGGTGATCATTTTGAAATGTATAGACATATCGAATTGCTATGTTGTTTACTAGGAACTAACAGTGTTTTAGGTCAATTATACTTCAAAAACAAAGAAACAAACAAAAACTCAGAAAAAGAGATCAGATTTGTGGTTATCACCTGTAGGGATAGGGAATTAGATGAAGGTAGTTAAAAGGTACCAATTCTCATTTATAAAATAAATAAGTACTAGGGATATAATGTACATGATAAAGATAATTAACACTGCTGTACTTTATAAGTGAAAGTTGCTAAAAGAGTAAATCCAAGATTTCTCATCACAAGGAAAAAATTTTTTTTCCTATTTATTTTGTGTTGTATTTGTATGAGATGATGGAGTTTCTTTAAACGTATTTTGGTAACCATGTCATAATGTATGAAAGTTGAATCATTATGTTGTACACCTTGAACTTATAGGATGCTGCATATCAAGTATATCTCAATAAAACTGTAGGAAAATACTAAGTACAGAATGTTATTGAGATATAAATATTCCTTTTTTGCTTTATTGACATTTGTATTGATGTTGACAAAACAATGATGGGTAAAACTGCTGGCCTCTTACCACAAGTTATGAAGGTTGTACTAATGTCATTGTACTGGTTGTTGCCACATACATTACAATAAAAGTCAGTTTCACTTATGAAGATTTTCAATGGGGTAATGACAATTGTTGGTTTTTTGACACTAATTCTTCAGTTTAAAAATTTTGGGCAACAAAATAAGAAGTATATAGAAAACACCTTTGTCACAAATTTAACTACAATGTTAGTCTCAGGGCAAAGCACATGAATTAGCATGAAACATGTATTGAAATAGCTGTTTTTTTTTTTTTTTTCATAGACTACCTTCTTTACTTGAAAGAACAACTGACTGTCACACTCTAATTACTTAGACTTGAGCATTTGGCAAACATTTATCAAAATGAACAAAATAAGCTATTATGAGGTGATTTCTTTTATGTTATGATTCCTACCCAACTTGTGTGAAACTTACAGAACTTAAGCTATGTTAAGCTCTGCTCAAAATAAGTTCCAGTGGCCAATGTGGACTTCCATGTTATTTTTTCTGAAAGGTCTAATGTAGGACTGTAAATGATTTAAGAGTGATAAGCTGAGTATTATTCTATATAAGAAAGTTCAGTGGGCAATATAAGTCACTGGAACAGAAGTAACAACTGATAGAGTCAAGATTTCTGCCTCTGGGGTAACTGTTACTCCTTAGAAAGAGACCGCTGATCTGAGTGGCTTTGAAGGTCCTTCACTGGAGATCCAAACTTCACACTGCTGAGAGCTGTTCCAGATGGACGCTGCCAGAAACCCTGTTGAAGCAGAGGGTGACATCTCACTCATACTTGTCTGGAGACACCCTTCCTGAACTGGAGACCACTGCTCATGCTAAGATGCATCCTTTCCAGACTTCCGCGTTGAGTGGTTCATTACTTCCTTTTCCATACTTTGACTAACCAGTGGCGTGTGTTAATTGTGTACAAAAAACTGGGTGATTTGTGAATTAAATATTGGCTTTTGTTCCAATCTTGTGATTTCTACTTGCTCTTACTGCTGGACCCTGCAACAAACATGAGCCTATCACTTCAGAGAAAATATATGACAGCATTTGTTACTAATGATAAAATTTGAGCTTATAAACAAAACAAAACAACTACAAAGAATTTTGGAGCGATGTCACTGGGTATATATCCAAAGGAAATAAAAACAGTATCTTGAAGAAATATCTAGACTGCTACTGTAATAAGGAAGCACAAATCTGAATCCATGTTAAGTCTGTTTCTTTCTCTTTAAACTTTGTGCTCTGTTGCCTGTGCTTAGTCACACTGGCTCTGCACCTTTGTAAAAGAATGTTGCCCATAGCCTGTAATATACAGGACAACCTATTTTCAGGGCTCTGACATTTAAGAGTCCATTCAAATTGAGATAAAAATTGGCAGAACAGAGAATAACATTTATTTTGTTGGAGGTTTACAGGAACATCATGGCCTGACCTATGTGGACAGCTGTAAGAACAAAGGATTCCTGCAAGAAGTTTGCAACAACCAACCACTCTCCTTCCCTTTTTAGTATGAAAGAAGACTGAATTCTGACTGGGGTAAGATGGTTCTCAGGACACTAGTCTACCATCTTTTTGTCTGCTGGCTTTCTGAATAAAGTTGTTATTCCTTACCCCAACAACTTATCTTACCCCAACAACTTATCTCCCAATGTATTGGCCTGTCGTGTGGTAAGCAGAATAAGTTTGGACTCAGCAACATCATGCTCATTGCAGCATTATGAAACAATGTCCCAATGGGTTAATAGAAACTGGTGACTAACAGAAATTCTTGAGTTTGTCTTACAGCTTGTTAAAACTCTTCCACTTACAAGATACAGCCCACCTTCACTGATAAAGTTTGTTTTAATTGTTGCTACAAAATCTTGCATGTCCTTCAAGTGGCACATAGCCTAAACAATAAGATGTTTGCTTGAGATGTTTTTTAGGAACTTGGAGTCAGCTATGTCCAGGTCAACCTCACACCTGTTAAGACTTGTTGGGACCACTGACCATAAAACTGGGCCTGCACAGGTGCCCAGTGAATGACATTTTGACCTCAGAGGGCCAAAAATTCTTTTCTCAGTTCATGCTAAACAACTTTATTTTTGAATGTGCATCACGAAGAAGTATGTAACTCAGATGCACCTGTGCAGAAGACAAATTACCTCACTTTATCCCAAACTCCAATCACCTTTCTCCTTTCCTAAGACCACCTTGCTTCTTTATCCCATAAGTATCCCAAGTCCCTTACTTTGGGGAGGAAAATCTGAGACCTATCCTCACAGCTCCTCTCTTCACTGTCTTGTGAATAAACCCTCTTTTTTCTTTAAAACTGTAAAACTTCACATCTCAGCATTTTGGTTTCCTGCACATCAGTCAAATGAAACTGGATTGAAAATAACTATTCAAATAGACAAGATATAAAAACAACCTAAGTGAACAGCTCACAAATGGATGAATGTATATACATATATATATATATTATAATGAGTATATAATATATATATTATATAATATATATATAATGAATATATTATATATATATATATTATATAATGAACCAAGTTCATTTGCCCAACACAGCAAGCCAAATGCTGAGACACTGAGGTTTTCAGCAGAGAAAAGGTTTATTCACAAGTCATCCAAGTGTCTGGGAGAGCAAACCTCAGATTTTGTTTCTTTAGGTGGAGAACTTGGGATATTTATGGGTAGTCAGAGGGCAAGGGAAGGTGACTGAAAGCAGGAAAGGTGAAGTAATCATCATCTGCACAGGTGCAACTGAGCTTCTTTATGGAATGTGTGTGCAAATTCAGTGGGAATTTGTATGAAACATATTGAGGAATTTTGGGTTGTGATGTCAAAAGGTCACCTATCAGACAAGAAAATTTATTCTACACAGACTCTGATCAGCCATATTGGTTCCACCTGGTTTTGGCCAGTTTTCTCATGTTACAAGCAGAGGGATATTTAACAATCTATTCCATTATCTGTTGTTCTGTAAAGACAAGCTCAAGAATTTCTTTTAGTCTCCAGTTTTTGTTAACCCTGTGTGTCATGGTATCAGAATGCTTTTTTTTTAACCCTATGGGGCACAATTTCATAAACACATATGCACACACACATACACACACGATGGAATATTATTCAATCATGAAAAAGAAGGAAATCCTGCCATTAGCAATAGGATATTGAGGATATTATGCTAAGTCATATAAGTCAGACAGAGAAAGACACATATTGTATGAAATCATTTATACGTGGACTCTAATAAAGCCAAACTCAGAGAACAGAATGGTGGTTGCCAGTACTTTTGGGGTGAAAGGGAGGAGATGTTGGTCAAAGTGTACAAACTTCCAGTTACAAGTTCTGAGGATCTAATGTACAGCATGGTGATTCATAAGATGGTTAACAATATTGTATTATATACTTGAAAGTTGCTAAGAGAGCTGGTCTTAATGTTCTCACCACATAGATGAAATGGTAATTATGTGAAATAATGGAGGTGTTAGCTAACCCTATGGTGGTAATCATTTTGGAAAATGTGCATCTACACCTGTGACATCTTCACAATATTTAAAGACGTTCTAAAGAGATTGGTAATGATATTAGTCAATGTAATTTCTGACATTATTAAAAGACATGTCAAAATTTAGACCTGCCCAGCTCAATGAATCAATATTTTCCAAATTGTAATAGAAAACGTTTCAAAATCCATTCAAGATGCAAGATATACCAATGGATTTTCATGCAACTAGCTATACAAAGTTTCTTGATATAGTCTAAGACTTTAACTGCAACTGACCTTTAAGAAAGTACTACTTGTTGAGTTTTGTGTAGTGTCCAAGAAGACTACCCATAATTATCTGAAAAGGCAAAAAAATATGGCTGTCTTTCAAATATATATTGGTATTAAGCCCAATTTTTTTTTCACATATTTCAACCAAAAATACCTAGCAACAGCTGTGATGCAGAAGCAGATATGAGAAACCAGCTGTCTTCTACTGTCGGATATCAAATTGCAAAATTGTGAAACAATGTCACTCTTTTTATTATTTTCTTTATTTTATATATTTTATTTAAAATATTATTTTATCAAAAAGTATAATATCTGGTCAAATTTTATGAAATCTATGTAAATTTATAAATATTTAAAATATTTTCCATTTTAGCTTCTAATGTGCTAAGTCCTGATAGGTATAGACCACATAAAATTCCTGTAGTTTTTAATGCTATTAAGAGTGTTAAGGTGTTCTGAGATCAAAATTTTGAAAACCACTGGTGTAGATTAAAGAGATTTATGCAGAATAGAGCAGAACAGAACAAATGGTCACTGTACAATACAGAATTCAAGAAATGTGGCTCTTCCAACCTGCTTGCACTCTATCCTAAACATGTTAATCTGCCCATCTCTTTTTCTTTGCTTCTTGTTCTACTTTAAACAGACTCAATAAACCATGCAATTCAAATTAGGTGACCTGTGATTCTTTTTTTCCCATGACCTCTGGAATAATCAGCTTGGTACTGTACAGATCAGTATATGCATATACTGTATACATAGAATATATATATATGTATATACACACACACACACACACATATATATACAACACACACATACACATATGTATATGCAAATACATGCTGATCTGCAAATATGTATTATATTTTACATATGTATATATGTTTTATGTAAAAACATTAGTGTGTATATAAATATAGAAATATAAAACATTAGATATGGTATTTTTAGAAGGCATATTTTATTATTAAATCAGGAATATACTGCTTTTATCACATTTTTTCTGTTGAAAATTAGAGAAATTTTTATTTCCAAACTAATAAAATTTGAAGCACAGTTCAGTACTGCATTTCTGTGTAATTTTTATCCTATTTACTGTTCTTAACACATGATAGGTTTGGGTCAATATTTTATGCATGTGTATATATTTAAATACATATATATATAATTCTGTAATGTGTTGTATATATTTAGAATAATGCTATAATGCATTATTTATGATATTATCATGAATGTAACTTCTTCATTTAAAAGTTCAGGATAAACATGGTTACTTAGATGATGGTCTCACTTGGTAATGTAGATTTTTCAGCCCATTTGTGTGCCATAACATGTCTGAAGCAACCATATCGTGTACATATTTTTCTCAGATTATCTGGAAGATTTGTGAATAGTAATGAACACATTTTCATTACCTCTGTGGTTGGTGGACAATGAAACTGTATTTTAGCAAGTGAAAACCATCTCTGACTTGTTTTAAAAAAGGGGAGTCAGCATTAGAAAGGTCGGAATAACAGAGTACAGACCACAGAGGGGCTTCAAAAAATAATTTGGACCAATTGACAGCAATTGAAAACTTGTACAATAAATTATTTTAACAAATATATTTAAGCAAATGTAAAAAAATATGAAACATTTTGAACATTTAGGAACACAGATTCAAAATGATATAAAATTTAAAATCACATTTTTATCACTATCAGATATTTTGATATATCCATGTTATAACATAGCTTGTTTTATGTTAAAGCACTTATTAGCTCTTTTTCAAAATATTTTATCATTTTTTACATACTTTGCACTAAACCCACAGGTATATGGAATGTCTTTATTCAGTGGTGATAGAGACTATAAAACTAGATGAATAATTGAGCATTTTTTTCACTTAAGCACTGACTAGTCCTATAAAGATCACCGAGGTAATGTTTTTGGTATTTTTTCCCCAATACTAAATTTGTTTTTTGACTGGTTTTGGTACCAGGGTGATGGTGGCCTCATAGAATGAGTTTGGGAGTGTTCCTCCATCTGCTATATTTTGGAACAGTTTGAGAAGGATAGGTGTTAACTCTTCTCTAAATGTTTGATAGTATTCGCCTGTGAAGCCATCTGGTCCTGGGCTTTTGTTTGTTGGAAGATTTTTAATCACAGTCTCAATTTCAGTGCATGTGATTGGTCTGTTCATATTTTCTATTTCTTCCTGGTTCAGTCTCAGCAGGTTGTGCATTTCTAAGAATTTGTCCATTTCTTACAGGTTGTCCATTTTATTGGCATAGAGTTGCTTGTAGTAATCTCTCATGATCTTTTGTATTTCTGCAGTGTCAGTTGTTACTACTCCTTTTTCATTTCTTATTCTATTGATTTGACTCTTTTCCCTTTTTATCTTGATGAGTCTGGCTAATGGTTTATCAAGTTTGTTTATCTTCTCAAAGAACCAGCTTTTAGTTTTATTGATCTTTGCTATCTTTCCTTCATTTCTTTTTAATTTACTTCTGATGTGATCTTTATGAGTTCTCTCCTTCTGCTAACTTTGGGGTTTTCTTGCTCTTCTTTCTCTAATTGCTTTAGGTGAAAGGTTAGGTTGTTTATTTGAGATATTTGCTCTTTCTTAAGGTAGGATTGTATTGCTTTAAAATTCACTCTTAGAACTGCTTTTCCTGCATCCCATAAGTATTGGATTGTCTTGTCTCCTTTGTCATTTCTTTCTAGGTATTTTTTGATTTCCTCTTTGATTGCTTCAATGATCACTTCGTTTAGTAGTGTATTGTTCAGCCTCCATGTGTTTGTATATTTTGCAGATCATTTCCTGTAATTGATATCTAGTCTCATAGCATTGTGGTCAGAAAAGATACTTGATAAAATTACAATTTTCTTAAATTTAACAAAGCTTGATTTATGACACAAGATATGATCTATCCTGGAGAAAATTCCATGAGCACTTGAGAAAAATGTTTATTCTGTTGTTTTTGGATGGAATGTCCTATAAATATCAATTAAGTCCATCTTGTTTAATGTACCATTTAAAGCATGTGTTTCCTTATTTATTTTCATTTTGGATGATCTGTCCATTGCTGAAAGTGAGGTGTTAAAGTCCCCTACTATGAATGTGTTACTGTCAATTTCCCCTTTTATGGCTGTCACAAAGAAATAAACCTACAGGGCAATATCACTGATGAACATAGATGCAAAATACTCAACAAAATACTAGCAAACAGAATCCAAAGGCACATTAAAAGGATCACACACCATGATCAAGTGGGGTTTATTCCAGGAATGCAAGGATTATTTAATATATGCAAATCAATCAATGTGATACACCATATTAACAAACTGAACGAGAAAAACAATAAGATCATCCCAATAGATGCAGAGAAAGCTTTCTCCAATATTCAACACTCATTTATGATAAAAACCCTGCAGAAAGTAGGCATAGAGGGAACTTTCCTCAACATAATAAAGGCCATATATGACAAACCCACAGCCAACATCATCCTCAATGGTGAAAAACTGAAAGCATTTCCACTAAGATCAGGAACAAGACAAGGTTACCCCCTCTCACCACTCTTATTCAACATAGTTTTGGATGTTTTAGCCACAGCAATCAGAGAGAAAAAGGAAATAAAAGGAATCCAAATAGGAAAAGAAGAAGGAAAGCTGTCACTGTTTGCAGATGACATGATACTATACATAGAGAATCCTAAAGATGCTACCAGAAAACTACTGGAACTAATCAATGAATTTGGTAAAGTAGCAGGATACAAAATTAATGCACAGAAATCTCTGGCATTCCTATATACTAATGATGAAAAATCTGAAAATGAAATTAAGAAAACACTCCCATTAACCATTGCAACAAAAACAATAAAATATCTAGGAATAAACCTACCAAAGGAGACAAAAGACTTGTATGCAGAAAATTATAAGACACTGATGAAAGAAGTTAAAAATGATACAAATAGATGGAGAGATATACCATGTTCTTGGATTGGAAGAATCAACATTGTGAAAATGATACAGATTCAATGCAATCCCTATCAAACTACCACTGGCATTTTTCACAGAACTAGAACAAAATATTTCACAATTTGTATGGAAACACAAAAGACCCGGAATAGCAAAAGCATTCTTGAGAATGAAAAACGGAGTCAGAGGAATCAGGCTTCCTGATTTCACATTATACTACAAACCTACAGTAATCAAGACAGTATGGTACTGGCACAAAAACAGTAATATAGATCAATGGAACAGGATAGAAAGCCCAGAGGTAAACCCACTCACATATGGTCACCTTATCTTTGGTAAAGGAGGCAGGAATATACAGTGTAGAAAAGACAGCCTCTTCAGTAAGTGGTGCTGGGAAAACTGGACAGGTACATGTAACATTGTGAAATTAGAACACTCCCTAACACCATACACAAAAATAACCTCAAAATGGATTAAAGATCTAAATGTAAGGCCAGACACTATCAAACTCTTAGAGGAAAACATAGGCAGAACAGTGTATGACGTAAATCACAGCAAGATCCTTTTTGATCCCTCTCCTAGAGAAACTGAAAATAAAACAAAAATAAACAAATGAGACCTAATGAAACTTCAAAGTTTTTGCACAGCAAAGGAAACCATAACCAAGACGAACAGACAACCCTCAGAATGGGAGAAAATATTAACAAATGAAGCAACTGACAAAGGATTAATCTCCAAAATTTAAAAGCAGCTCATGCAGCTCAATAACAATAAAAGAAACAACCCAATCCAAATATTGGCAGAAGACCTAAACAGACATTTCTCCAAAGAAGATATACAGACTGCCAACAAACACATGAAAGAATGTTCAACATCATTAATCATTAGAGAAATGCAAATCAAAACTACAATGAGATATCATCTCACACCAGTCAGAATGGTCATCATCAAACACTCTAGAAACAATAAATGCTGTAGAGGGTGTGGAGAAAAGGGAACACTCTTTCACTGCTGGTGGGAATGTAAATTGATACAGCCACTATGGAAAACAGTATGGAAGTTCCTTAAAAACTACAAATAGAACTGCCATATGACCCAGCAATCCCACTACTGGACATATACCCTGAGAAAACCATACTTCAAAAAGAGTCGTGTAGCAAAATATTCATTGCAGCTCTATTTACAATAGCCGGGAGATGGAAGCAACCTAAGTGTCCATCATCAGGTGAATATGGATAAAGAACATGCAGCACATATATACAATGGAATGTTACTCAGCCATAAAAAGAAACGAGATTGAATTATTTGTAGTGAGGTGGATGGACCTAGAGTCTGTCATACAGAGTGAAGTAAGAGAAAAACAAACACCGTATGCTAACACATATATATGGAATCTAAGGGGAAAAAAAAGTCATGAAGAACCTAGGAGTAAGATGGGAATAAAGACACAGACCTACTAGAGAATGGACTTTAGGATATGGGAAGGAGGAAGTGTAAGCTGAGACATAGAGAGTGTGACATGGACATATATACACTACCAAACATAAAATAGATAGCTAGTGGGAAGCAGCCACATGGCACAGGGAGATCAGCTCAGCACTTTGTGACCTCCTAGAGGGGTGGGATAGGGAGTGTGGGAGGGAGGGAGACACATGAGGGGAGAGATATGGGAACATATGTATATGTATAACTAATTTACTTTGTTATAAAGCAGAAACTAACACACCATTGTAAAGCAATTATACTCTAATAAAGATGTTAAAAAGAAAGTAAAAAAATCTTTCTTTGAAATCCTAATGCCTCTTTTTTGAAAGATTATTTTAAATCCCATGACAGTTATGAGATTTCTACAGTGAATATTTTACAGTATGCCTCATGACACTCAAAATAAAAAAGCAATAATACTAATAGGGAAAATAATCTCTCTTATGGCAAGAAACTGAATTGTTACTTATTTCTTTCAAAGTCGTTTTAATCAAGATGTATATCATGTACAATTTTAGACATCAATCCACATAAATTTATAAAGCATTTTTTATTCCATTGACCTACCTGTGAAAAGTAGAATAAACATTGTACATAAATTTAAAAGCTATGTAAAATTTATTTTATATAAACCATCAAATAATTACTTCATATTATTTATATTCATGTCATTGAAATTAAATATTTTAAGTTATTTTTGACAAGGACAACATGAAGCTTTATGCGATGATGGACAAATCCATACATAATGGCTAAATTTTAGTTATGATTGACCAAGTTACTGTGTTAGTATACTAGGGCTGATATAACAAACAACTACATATTGGGTGGCTTAAACAATAGAAATTTATTTTCTCTCAGTTCTAGAGGCTAGAAATCTGAGATCAAGCTGTTGGTGGGATTGGTTTCTTCTGAGGGTTCTCTTCTTGGCTTGTAGATGGCCATCTTCTCCCTGTATCTTCACATGGTCATTCTTCTATCACTGTCTGTGTACACATTTTTCTTATAAGGATACCAGTCAAAGTGAATTAGAAGCCATTCTAAACAAAACCATTTTAACTTAATTACTCTTTTAGAGATCCTATCTTCAAATGCAGTCACATCGGAGGTACTGGAATTTAGGACTTAAACATATGAATTTTGGGGGAACACACAATTGTTGCCCTAAAGAAGAAATATTTACACTAAAAATAATACTGTAAATTTAACCTACTCTTTCAGCTGGAGAAGTATGCATCTCTGAGTGTCTGCCTGGTGTACACACTCTTTATGAACCCAATGTCCTAGGCAGTTTTTTATTCAAACCACCAAATAGATTTACCATTTATATTAGTCTGGATTCTCCAGAGAAATAGAACCAGTAGGAAATAGGATATATATATATATATATATATATATATATATATATATATATATATATATGATTATATTAGTATAAGGTATTGACTTACACAAATATTGAGGATGAGATGTCCCAAGATGTGCAGGAGAAGTGATGCTATAGTTCCATTCCATGTCTGAGTAGTTAGAGAGAGAAAGTAAATTCTCCCTTACTCAGTCCTTTGTTCCATTTAGGCCCTCATGGATTGGATGAGATCCACCCACATTGGGAATGCCAAATTCTTTTACTCAGTCCACCAATTCAAATGTTAGTCTCATCCAGAAATACCTTCACAGGCATACTCACAATAATGTTTAACTAATTATCTGGGCTCAATCAGGTTGATAAATAAAATTAACCATCACACCCCTTAATTCCTACACTTCTAGCTCCTAACACAATGGCATATAGATTTTGAGTGTGAAGATTTTACAATTTTGAAGGTCACCATGCAGGAAAATGAAAAAAAAGTTGAATTAAAAATAAAAATAGGCATAAAATTAACAGTAATTTAGAATGAGAAAATCAAATACAAACTTAATAATAATTGACAGTAATTTAGAAGGAGAAAATAAATTATATCAAATACAAACTTAATAACAAATGATAGTGATTACCATGAAGGGACAAATTTCACTCACTCCTAGCAAAAGTTCTCTGGAAAAATCAAATGTCAATCCAAATACAAAAAAATATCACATACATAAACATAATACAATGAAATAACAAGATAGTTATAAATAAACAATTACATTTACCATCAGAAGTGGAAGCATAGATATTGGATATGAGATATAGATATAATATATATGTATATCTATATCTATCTATATCGAACAATCTTCTATATATCTAAAAAAATTGTCCTGTCAGGAAAGTCCTTTCATTACTGTCACTGATTTTAACAGAAATGCAGATAAATTTCATAACTTGACAAGGCCTGACATAAGGATTAGGTTTTATTAGGAAATGGAAAACTTACAAGGCCAATCATCAGGATAAAATGTCCATGAATAGGTGTGCTAGTGCCAGAAAATCTGTAGCACTTGGCATGGATTTCCTGTTTGTTAAATGCCTTTTAAATTGCCAAAGAATAATTCTGCTTTGTACAAAATTACTTCACATAATTTTTCATCATTATTAACAGTTTGCACTTTTTTTGTTTTGTTTTGTTTTTAAGAAGATTGCACAGAATAGTGAAAATTGTAAAATCAGCTCTCATCATATATTTGTGACCCAGTTTATTTCTAAAAATCTCATGAAAGGGCTTCCCTGGTGGCGCAGTGGTTGAAAGTCTGCCTGCCAATGCAGGGGAAATGGGTTCGTGCCCCGGTCCAGGAAGATCCCACATGCCGCGGAGCGGCTAGGCCCGTGAGCCATGGCCACTGAGCCTGCGCGTCCAGAGCCTGTGCTCCGCAACGGGAGAGGCCACAACAGTGAGAGGCCCGCATACCACAAAAATAAATAAATAAATAAAAATAATAAAAAATAAAAACATAAAAATCTCATGAAAGAATGCATCCTTGTTTATTAAAATCCAAGTCTTTCACACTAATTTAAATGTATTCTTATATCCTTTTCATGTAAAAATCTCCAACTGTGTGTGCGATTGTTATTTATTCATCAGAAACAAGGAAGAAGTAATTAACTAGATAAGTTTACTTTAAATCAAAGTGAATGACACCTAGAATGGATTAAATGCAGAGATTTGGAAACATACCCCATGTAGGAATCTTCACTAGTGAAGATGAAATTAAAGACATCTTAAAGAGATTGTGTTATTTTCAGATTGAAGAAATCCTGTAGTTTTGAATGGCTGCTAAGAAGTAGATTCAAATCTGCAAACACTTATTGAAGACCAGTTGTTTCCTGCATTATTTTGAATGGATTTGCATTTAATATTCATAACACTGTGAAAATATTTTTATCATATTAAGTGAACTAGTAGTGTGGTGTAAATTTGGCTTATTTTTTGAGGGATGTAGGTGAGGATTCATGAGCTCACTTTATTCATACTTGTGTCTCTACCTGCCTTTACCCTTCCTAGTGATTCTATGAACAAATCATTTTCATTTAAATAATTCCCTCCATGCTTAAATCATCAAAGTTTGGATCATTGTTTGTAATAAAATACTGTTAAACACTCTGTAACCAAATGAAGCTAATTTTACTCATATAATGTCTTTTACATCATCTCTTCATTTTTATGTCAACATCAAACTTTTTTATACATCAGTTTCTGTGCATCTTTCATTCTCATTGATATATTATTGTAAGACTGGTGTCTATGCTATGATGGTGATCAAAACAAAACAAGTCAGTTCAGATATGATGTACGTTTTGTTTCATTGCTTTGTTTTCTTTTTTCCTATGTTAGGCTTGTTCAAATTATATTTATTGAAATGCAACTTTATGTTTGTTTAATTCAATAATTTTCAAAACATAGTGCTTCTATTTTGCAGGTCCAATGTTTAATCCAATTTTATTTTTCTTATAACTTATTTTCATTTTATAAAACTATCAGTCCACAAAATGTTGGAAAAAAATAATCTTTCACCACAGAAGTACTGTCATTACCTCTTTGTGGTGGGTTGATATGTATATTTGTCTTATTATTTTGCTAAATCACAGACTTTTTAACATATTCTGAACTTGTAATATTGGACTTTACATGTTATATGTTTTAGAAAATAATAAACAAGTGAATAATCTTCCAAGACACTTGCTGTAAGCAATTAATAAACAAAATTAGTTACAAGTGATGGTCTTGAGCTCTGGTTACTTCAGGTAAGCAGGAAAGAATAATAAATTTGTGAAGTAGCCAGGGTGAAGAATAACTCACAGGCAACTAGATAGAGTGTTCATTACATTTAAAGTTAGTGAAATTTTGTCTTTTTAAAACCATGCTAACAAAACAAAATCAGGCTTCAAATGCAGTTTACCTTGCTGGTTGCCTTTTCAGTACCTCTGGGTAGAACAACATGTAAGTAGTTGGAGACTAAATTATCTAGTGAAAATACCTTCTTTCTTTTCCAAAAATCTTCTTTAACTATTGCATATAATCTGTACTTTAGCTTCTTTTTCTTTCTTTCTTTCTTTCTTTCTTTCTTTCTTTCTTTCTTTCTTT
>NW_021701183.1:1363571-1375688 GCF_005190385.1 Monodon monoceros
TCTTTCTTTCTTTCTTTCTTTCTTTCTTTCTTTCTTTCTTTCTTTCTATCATCTACCTATCTTCTATCTCTGACTATACTATGTATCCTAAATCTATATCTGTAACTACAACCAGAGTCTTCAGTTGTAGTTCTGCATTTTCCATTCCCTACAAGACTCTGTCCACCTGGTATCCAGTCTGAATCTCAAACACCACAAACAAAACATGATCTCATCATCTTTTCCCATAAGTCATTTCCTGAACATGAATGTTATATTTTTATCAGTACTGTAATCTTTCACTCCTTCATATCTTCAAACTTGTAGTCATCTCTAACTTTTATTACTACCTTTTCATATACACAATTGGCAATACTGCAATATGCCCATCAGTGATTTATTATTTTGTGATTAGCTTGCATAATTTCTGATTCCAATATCCTTTAGCCATATTCATATGTGCAAATCATAAGACAATTTTAAAGCCTGGCTAAAATATCATAACCTTCCCTGTCTTGCCTGATTGTCTCAGTATAAAGTAGTCTCTCCCTCCACTATACTATTTTAACACTCCATTCTAAATATCTTTTGATACTAATTGCTTTGGGAACAATTTTACTCTATACTGTCATTTTCTTTGTGGAGACAGAGGCTGTCATCTTTGTATCTCTACCATAACTGTATACCATTACATTATGAAAAATGTCTCACTGATATGTGGTAAATGAAGTTTTAGCAAAGATTTCTTTTTTTTATATTTCAGGGAAGAAAAAAAGCTTTTTTGGTTTTTAATGATAAACATATATATATTATAAATAAGATATTATTTTAATGAATTCTACCACAGCTGGCTGGTTCAGAAGTGATTGGCAATAAAGAAATAAGTGTAAATAGAGAAAATGAGCTTTTATTTGTCTATAATTTATAAAGTATTATTAGAAAAAATAAGCAAAGAATATCTGAAGGACAAAAAATCTCAGATAATTATTAAATCTAAAAACTACAGATGGTGGCAAAAATTCAAATTCTGCACCTCTCCTTCTCTAGTCCCAAGGCTGAGTATGAGACAAAAAACTCGGGGGAACTAGGTAGTTAAATTTTGACTATTCTCAGGGTGCTTCAAAATAAATCTTCCCCTGGAAAACTGATTATCCCTTAAATTTTTAAAAAGTAAACTATAACATACATTCAGAAAAAATACACAAGTCATAAGCCTAAACTCAATAAATTACTAGAGAGTCAACATAACCATGTAACCACCACCTGGACCAAGAAATAGAACACTAACTCCTCCCTGCTCCCCAAAGGTAACTATTTACCTGACTTGTAACTCCTTAGATTTCTCTTGCTTGTTTTGTTTTTTTTTAACATCTTTATTGGAGTATAATTGCTTCACAATTATGTGTTAGTTTCTGCTTTATAACAACCTGAATCAGCTATACATATACATATATCCCCATATCTCCTCCCTCTGGTGTCTCCCTCTCACCCTCCCTATCCCACCCCTCTAGGTGGACACAAAGCACCGAGCTGATCTCCCTGTGCTATGTGGCTGCTTCCCACTAGATATCTATTTTATATTTGGTAGTAAACATAAGTCCATGCTACTCTCTCAGTTTGTCCCAGCTTACCCTTCCCCCTCCCTGTGTCCTCAACTCCATTCTCTATGATTTCATTTCACTGTGGTTTTAATCTCAAAGGTAAATAGTGTATGAGGAGGGGGAAATATACATTTGGATATTATTTGGTTTAGACAGGTAACATAAGCAAATAAAAAGGATAATACTGTCATTGGAAATGTTGACAATCACACTGTGAACTATTAATGATTTTATTTACTACAAAACAAAATAAAGTGGTCTTCAATTATGGGAGAAATGCATCAGGTAGGAAGTTTTTTATGGAAAAGAAGCAATTATATCACAATATATATGTTAATTATATCTCAAAAAACAGGAATGAAAAAATTAAATTGAAAAGGAAAAAGAAACAATCATTTCAGGTAAAAAATGGTTGAAACTTATGAACTACTAGCCAATGAAATATATTGGCTATTAGAATGGTGGACTTGCCTACAATGGTTTGAATCTACACAATCTTTTTTTTTTTTTGAGAAATTAATGTCCTTTTAAATGTCAAATAAAAAAACTCTTGCTTACGCCTACCTGGGCTCTTTGGTGGGGCTAATGGCAGACTCTGGGAGGGCTCACGTCAAGGAATACTTCCCAGAACTTCTGCTGCCAGTGTCCTTGTCCTCATGGTGAGACACAGCCACCCCCTACCTCTGCAGGAGACCTTCCAACACTAGCAGATTCTGCTTATAAGTGATATCATATGATATATGTCTTCCTGTGTCTGACATACTTCACTCAGTATAACAATCTTTAGGACGAGGGGAAGATGGCAGAAGAGTAAGATGCGGAGATCACCTTCCTCCCCACAGATACACCAGAAATACATCTACACGTGGAACAACTCCTACAGAACACCTACTGAACACTGGCAGAAGACCTCAAACTTCCCAAAAGGAAAGAAACTCCCCAAATACCTGTGTAGGGCAAAAGAAAAAAGAATAAACAGAGAGAAAAGGATAGGGATGGGTCCTGCACCAGTGGGAGGGAGCTGTGAAGGAGGAAAGGTTTCCACACACTAGGAAGCCCCTTCGCGGGTGGAGACAGCAGGTGGCAGAGGGGGGATGCTTCGTAGTCGCAGAGGAGAGCACAGCAACAGGGGTGTGGAGGGCAAAGTGGAGAGATTCCCACACAGAGGATGGGTGCTGACCGGCACTCATCAGCCCGAGAGGCTTGTCTGCTCACCCGCCAGGGCAGGTGGGGCTGGGAGGTGAGGCTCGGGCTTCGGTTGGAGTGCAGGGAGAAGAAAAGGAAATAAAAGGAATCCAAATTGGAAAAGAAGAAGTAAATCTGTCACTGTTTGCAGATGATAAGATGCTATACATAGAGTATCCTAAAGATGCTACCAGAAAACTACAAGAGCTAATCAATGAATTTGGTAAAGTAGCAGGATACAAAATTAATGCACAGAAATCTCTGGCATTCCTATACATTAATGATGAAAAATCTGAAAGTGAAATCAAGAAAACACTCCCATTTACCACTGCAACAAAAAGAATAAAGTATCTAGGTATAAACCTACCAAAGAAGACAAAAGACCTGTATGCAGAAAATTTTAAGACACTGATGAAAGAAATTAAAAATGATACAAATAGATGGAGAGATATACCATGTTCTTGGATTGGAAAAATCAACATTGTGAAAATGACTAAACTACCCAAAGCAATGAATAGATTCATTGCAATCCCTATCCAACTACCAATGGCATTTTACACAGAACTAGAATGGAATATTTCATAATTTGTAGGGAAATACAAAAGACCCCAAATAACCAAAGCAATCTTGGGAAAGTAAAATGGAACTGGAGGAATCAGGCTCCTTGACCTCAGACAATACTACAAAGCTACAGTTACAGTCTCAGTTTCAGTGCTTGTGATTTGTCTGTTTATAGTTTCTATTTCTTCCTGGTTCAGTCTCAGAAGGTTGTCCTTTTCTAAGAATTTGTCCATTTCTTCCAGGTTGTCCATTTTATTGGTATGTAGTTGCTTGTAGTAATCTCTCATGATCTTTTCTATTTCTGCAGTGTCAGTTTTTAGTTCTCCTTTTTCATTTCTAATTTTGTTGATTTGAGTCTTCTCCATTTTTCTCTTGATGAGTCTGGCTAAAGGTTTATCAATTGTTTTTATCTTCCCAAAGGACCAGCTTTTATTTTTATTGATCTTTACTATCATTTTCTTCATTTCTTTTTGAGTTGTTTCTGATCTGAGCATTATGATTTCTTTCCTTATGTTCACTTCGGGATTTTTTTTGTTCTTCTTTCTCTAATTCTTTTAGGTGTAAGGTTAGGTTGTTTATTTAAGATGTTTCTTGTTTCTTGAGGCAGGCTTGTATTGCTATAAACTTCCCTCCTAGAACTGCTTTTGCTCTATCTCATAGGTAGTGGGTCCTTGTGTTTTCATTGTCATTTGTTTCTAGGTGTTTTTTGATTTCCTCTTTGATTTCTTAAGTGATCTCTTGCTTCTTTAGTAGCATGTTGTTTAGCCTCCATGTGTCTATATATTTTACAGTTTTTCCCTGTAACTGATATCTACCTTCATAGCATTGTGATCTGAAAAGATACTTGATAAAATTTCAATTTTCTTTTATTTACCAAGGCTTAATTTGTAACCCAAGATATGATCCATCCTGGAGAATGTTCCATGAGCACTTAAGAAGAAAGTGTATTCTTTTGTTTTTGGATGGAGTGTCGTATAAATATTAATTATGTCCATCTTGTTTAATGTGTAATTTAAAGATTTTTTTCCTTATTTATTTTGATTTTGGGTGATCTGTCCATTGGTGAGAGTGGGGTGTTAAAGTCCCCTACTATTATTGTGTTACCATTGGTTTCCCCTGTTATGGCTGTTAGCATTTGCTTTATGTATTGAGGTGCTTCTATGTTGGTGCATAAATATTACAATTGTTATATCTTCTTCTTGGATTGAGCCTTGATCATTATGTAGTGTCCTTCTCTGTCTCTTGTAATAGTCTTTATTTTAAAGTCTATTTTGTCTGTTATGAGGATTGGTACTCCAGCTTTCTTTTTTTTTAATTAATTAATTAATTAATTTTTATTTTTGGCTGTGTTGGGTCTTCGTATCTGTGTGAGGTATTTCTCTATTTGCGGTGAGTGGGGGCCACTCTTCATCATGGTGCATGGGCCGCTCACTATCACGGCCTCTCTTGTTGCAGAACACAGGCTCCAGATGAGCATGCTCAGTAGTTATGGCTCATGGGTCCAGTTGTTCCACGACATGTGGGATCTTCCCAGACCAGGGCTCAAACAGGCAGACTCTCAACCACTGCAGCACCAGGGAAGCCCTACTGCAGCTTTCTTTTGATTTCCATTTACATGGAATATCATTTTCCATCCTCTCACTTTCAGTCTGTATGTGTCCCTAAGTCTGAAGTGGGTCTTTTGTAGACAGCATATACAATGGTTTTGTTTTTGTTTCTATTCAGCTAGTCTATGTGTTTTGGTTGGTGCATTTAATCCATTTACATTTAAGGTAATTATTGATATGTGTGTTCCTATTACTTTTTCTTAATTGTTTTGGGTTTGTTTTTGTAGGTCTTATTCTTTTCTTGTTTTTCCTGCCTAGAGAAGCTCCTTTAGCATTTGTTGTAAAGCTGGTTTTGTGGTGCTGAATCCTCTTAGCTTTTGCTTATCTGTAAAGGTTTTAATTTCTCCATCAAATCTGAATGAGATCCTTGCTGGCTAGAGTTATCTTGGTTGTAGGTTTCTCCGTTTCATCACTTTAAATATGTCCTGCCACTTCCTTCTGAATTGCAGAGTTTCTGCTGAAAAATCAGCTGTTAACATTATAGAGATCACCTTGTATGTTATTTGTTGATTTTCCCTTGCTTCTTTTAATATTTTTTTCTTTGTGTTTAGTTTTTGATAGTTTGATTAATGTATGTCTTGGTGTGTTTCTCCTGCATTTATCCTATATGGTACTCTCTGTGCTTCCTGGACTCGATTGACTATTTCCTTTCCCATATTAGGGAAGTTTTCAACTATAATTTCTTCAAATATTTTCTCAGTCCCTTTGTTTTTCTGTTCATCTTCTGGGACCCCTATAATTTGAATGTTGGTAATTTTTAATGTTGTTGCAGAGGTCTCTGAGATTGTCCTCAATTCTTTTCATTCTTTTTTCTTTATTCTGCTCTGTGGTAGTTATTTTCACTATTTTATCTTCCAGGTCACTTACCCATTCTTCTGCATCAGTTATTCTACTATTGATTCCTTGTAGAGAATTTTTAATTTCATTTATTGTGCTGTTCATTATTTTTTATTTGCTCTTTAGTTCCTCTAGGTTCTTGTTAAATGTTTTATGTGTTTTCTCCATTCTATTTCCAAGATTTTGGATCATCTTTACTGTCATTACTCTGAATTCTTTTTCAGGTAGACTGCGTATTTCCTCTTCATTTGTTTGTTCTGGTTGGTTTTTACCTTGCTCCTTCATCTGCTGTGTGTTTCTCAGTCTTCTCATTTTGCTTAACTTCCTTTGTTTGGGATCTCCTTTTCTCAGGCTGCAGGTTTGTAGTTCCCATTGTTTTTGGTGTCTGCCCCTAGTGGCTATGGTTTTTTCAGTGGGTTGTGTATGCTTCCTAGTGGAGGGGACTGGTGCCTGTGTTCTGGTGGATGAGGCTGGATCTTGTGTTTCTGGTGGATAGGACCACAGCTGGTGGTGTGTTTTGGGGTGTCTGTGGCCTGATTATGATTTTAGGCAGCCTCTCTGCTAATGGGTGGGGTAGTGTTCCTGTGTTGCTAGTTGTTTGGCATAGGGTGTCCAGCACTGTAGCTTGCTGGTCCATGAGTGGAGCTGGGTCTTAGTGTTGAGGTGGAGATCTCTGGGAGAGCCCTTGCCAATCGATTTTATGTGGGGCTGGGAGGTTTCTGGTGGTCCAAAGTCCTGAACTTGGCTCTCCAACCTCAGAGGCTCAAGCCTCACACCCAGCCAGAGAACCAAGACACTGTCAGCCACATGGTGAGGTACTTGGGGAGTTTCTTTCCTTTTGGGAAATTTGAGGTTTTCTGCCAATGGTCAGTAAGTGTTCTGTAGGAGTTGGTCCACTTGTAGATTATTTTTGATATATTTGGGGAGAGAAAGGTGATCTCCACATCTTACTACTCTGCCATCTTGAAGTTCTGAATCTACAGAATCTTAAGTGAAGTTTTCTACACTATCTTAGGTAAAAATCTTATGTCAATAGGAGTTCCAGACACAAAGGTTGATAGATAAAGGGGAAATCCTCATGGAAATATAAAGTATGTTTTATTTGTTTGTATTTTTTGTTTTTAAACTAAGCAACTAGATAAGTAAAAAAGGCATAAAGTTATCCATCTTATTTCTAAAAGTATTGTGTCAGTTAGGAATACTTTTAATTCTCTGAAAGATAATTATAAACTTCAATATAAACTTTATAGGATAAATGGTAAATGCACCATATATTTTTTAAAACGTTATAACTCTTGGTAATATAAAAAAAGATTGAAATCACATTATCATGCCATATACAGAGAAATGTATTACCTGAAGAAGTGAAGATCAGTCCAAATATTTATATTAATTTGGAGCTAAATGTTGATTAATTTATTTTTGGTTGGTTGATTGATTCAATACATAAACTATTTTATACATTATACTCCTCACAGTTAAAAAATGCATATGACATAACTCATTCCCTCCAGGATTGCAAACTGGTTGAGGAGACATTTGCATATAAACAATATTTTTAAGTCAGAATAATTTTTTTAATTTCTTTAGAATGCCCGAGGAGAATAAAAGAAGTAAAATAACTGAATGAGAATATAAAGAAATAACTTTAAGTACCTTTATACAGAAGAAGTGCTATTGAACTGGCTCTTGAAAGATGTGCTGGTACCAATGTGTTCTGGTTGTCTATTGCTTGCATTGAATTACTCAGAACTTAGTATATTAAAGTAATAATTATCATATTATTACATCTCACACTTCTGGAGGATGCTGGTTTCAGCTAGGCAATATTATGTAGGCATCTCTAATGAGTTCATATTCAGATGGTGGCTGAGGCTGGAGTTACACTGAATTTTAACTCACTCAGGTGAATGCTAGTTGACTGCAGATTGACTGAGATGAGAGCTGGGGTTTCCAGTCAAAACCAAAACCAAAACCAAAAAAACTATATAAGACCTTTTCATACTGTGTAGCTTTCATCATATTATGATGACTTGTTTCCAGGAGTCAGGGAACAAAGCTGACATCTGCAGCATTTGTAAGATTTAGCCTCACATGTCACTTACTATCATTTTCACTATATTCCATTGATTATGTCTACAACAAAGGACTGCTCAGTGTTAAGGTGAGGGCTTTTTAAGAAGAACATGTGGAGTGGAACATGTTGTGGTGAACATGTTTGGAAAACACAATCTGTCACATCTTATTGAATGTATGAATGAACAAAAGAAAGAAAAGCAAGACATTTCTATCAAATTAGCAGTATGTGGAAAACATCATGGTTATTTTTTCACCATTCATTGCCTCTTTTCTCTTAGCTCCCATCCTTGTTCCAGGGGCATAGTATAGCTTAGCTCACCTGAGGCAATCAAAAATTGCCCATGTCCCTGGCTAAAGTGATTGCTTTAGGATAGGGTGCATGCCCCAATTTGCCACATGTGGAAGAACTTTAGGACAAATTTCATAATTAAAAAACATACTTCTTTTTCTCAAATATGGATGAAGTTTTGTATATTCTAACATATATTTTAAGTTATCTTAAATTCATGAATAGAACATGCACTAAAATAAAATTGTAAATATAAGAGGCAGAGATGAGAAGAAATTAGGATTTTATTACATTATTTAGTCACAGTAATGAGCAAACCATGAAGTCTACTCTTGGACTTCCATGTATGTGAATTAATAATTTACATATTGTTTAAACCAGTATGCATGACTGTTTTCTAGAAACTTAAACATAACACAGTGTCTTACACTGCACTGCAGACAAAATTATATAATTAATTAATTTGTAATTAGGAGAGGAAAATTGATCTGATATTTGTTTTAGAGAAATTAATTTAGGAACAAAATGGAACATGAATTTATGAGATGGCTATAGTGGTTCAAGCAGGTAATAATGGAGGAAGTTACATCTTAAGAGGGCTGAGATGGAGAAGACATGTCAAACAGGAGAGACATTAAGGAGGTATATTTGATTATAAAAATCCTAGAATTCTGTTGAAAGTGACTGGCTAGATGGTGCTATAATTCGAAGAGATATGAAACACAGGAAGAAAAGCTGGATTCAGGATGAAATATGGTCCTAGTCAAGTGCTTGTATGCAAAGAAGAATTTTTTTCAGATCTCTGATTATACTTTCTTGTGTTTATTTAAAAATAAAATTTTTAATAGCTCTCCTTCTGTGGTCTTTATAATATAGAGAACCTGATTTGAGTTCAGGGGAGGGCAGAATACAAGCAAAGAACAAGACACAGACCTTGTCTTTGAAGTAGCTTTAGAAAGTTTAGAAGTTTAGAAGTTTAAAATTCTAATATGTGTATTGATTTTACTTTGTGTTTTAATATATTTTACAAAAATAATAGTGGAATTTAGGGTAGAATGATTTCTGTTATTTCTTCTCACAGTTTTATCTTATCTTTATCTCAATACTTCAGCATCACTCGTCATTTTTATGCATTATAGAGAACTGATGTGGGCAAATAATTAATACATCTCCATGCTCCCCCTTATAAATGAGCATTATTTAACTAGTGCTTGCTAACTAAAAACACTTATAAACATAAATAAATTTTCTGAAAGCTTCCTGTTGCTGAGGAGAGACCAGGGATTTCAGGCAATTATTTTCTGGGTCATGCACTGTGGAAGATTATATTGCCCTCCAAGGTATTTTAACAATTTCCTGACTGGTGAACTATAATACTGAATGAAGTGTGCCTAGAGATTAATAGTGGGGGTTTGCTTTTATTGCTGTTGTTATTTTCCCTGCTGGATAGAAACTAAATATCATCTTCCCAGGTGACATATAGGTCCCAGCCAGGCAATGTCCACTAAGTCTTAGATGTAACTTCTAAATTTCATGGACATATTTGGCACAAGTTAAAATATTGTGAAAAATTGAATTACCTTATCTACCTGAATAAAATGGATTAAGAGGCTCTGCTGCGATTACATTGTGGCTACATCTCTTCTCACTCAAATAATTTCTAAGAAATTCTCCTAAAGTGTCATTTGAGATTTAATGTAATTCTGGAATACAGATGTTATGATTGTTTCTCCCAATAAAAATGGGGACAACAGAGCAAAAATATTTTACAACCACTACCAAGGTTTAGATATGCTACCTTTTAGATTAATGCAAAAATTATAATACAGTAATATAATTTAGATCCAAAGTCTGGAAAGAAACAATTTCAAAGTCACTTTTTTTTACCCCTTGAAACATCAAGAGGGAATTATGACTAAAAAGGAAGAAACTGATACCCTGTTTCTCAAAGTTTCTAGACCGTATTGTTTTGATTAAATTGATGATAGGTATCTTAAGGAACAATACTGCATTACAGTCTTTACACATATGTTTTAAAGAACAACTATCCTTTTATATTTAGTCCCTCGGGGTCACTTTTATCCTCTCCAATCATGGCAAATACATAAAAAACAATCATCTTCTTTTTCAAATATTTTCTTTATGAGGTTTTAATTTCCATCTGATACTGGCTGGTATTACTGCTGAATGTACATGAAGATGAGTTACTCCCTCATATGTCCTCTTCAGCAAGCTAACCCCAATTGCTGCCATTGTTATCAAGTCTATTACAGAAGGCCAAAGTTTTCATCTCACCAGGCACAGTTTTAAGAAAATAGACCCCTTCAGGTGTCTTTGAAAAACTTGAAAGAAAACTGCACATGCAATTCTGCATCTTAGTTTTGGCTCACAGCTGAAGGTAGCACCATTGTTGTTAAACTGATTAAGGTGGCCTGGGTGGCAGCAAAGGACAAGAAGCCAAACAACAGAGAGTCCTCTAAAATTTAATCTAGTTCTTGGTGCCCAAGGAGAAATCCCATCAAAATTTAGAGGATTGCAGTTCAAAAGCCCCTTTATTTGATCTCAATCAATACATGTTTTTAAAATGCTGTCTTTAGAAGTATTGTATTAAATAAGAGAATTTCTCCACAGATAAGAAACAACTGAAATCACTGAAGAGAATGTAACATGATATTGCATATTTTCTCTGTTGATTATGTTTGAATTAATGAATTAATTTAGGATTCCATCAAGGACTTTAAGAGAGAAGGTTTAGTTCATTATATTTTTAGTTTAATCATAATAAGCAAGGTATTTTCTACATCATTTCTTTATGTCTCCATTTCCCACTTATTTTATCACCACCTTAATACATATCCTTCCCTTTGGGTTGTTTTGTTAATATCAATTTTAAATCACAATTACTGACATTAAGCTATATAGCTCCTTCAGTGATGTTTTTCCTTTTTCATTCAACTCTTAGTTTTAAATTATGTCCATGGAGTTTTGTGAACATTCAGATTCGTACAACTACATGGTTGTACATAATAGAAACCAACATTGCCACCTAGTCTACCATAAATAACTGCTCCAGGTATCTTTGCATATGTACAACTTATGAAGCTATGTGAACATTTCTTCAGGATATTATACAAGAATAAAGTTACTAGAGTAGATACAAATACAGATATTTCCAAATTACTTTCCTTAATGACTACAGTTTCCTGTATATATTCATATAGTCTCTGTTAAATATATATTTACATAAGATTGAGATTTTTAGTGGACCTGAAATTGATAAGGGTTTAAATAAAATGATAAATAATATATTATATTAAATATCTTCACTTATAAACTAGTTGCTGGCTTAAAGGTATCACATGGCAGCATACTAATGTTGAAACTCAAGTGAACTATTTTTAATATGTTCATTGCATATATATATATAATGGATAAAATACACACATATATCAAATGCATGAAAAGTCAGAAAAAATATAAATTTTACATGTGAAATTTGATGGAAAGTCCTACCTAGGAGTACATATACATATATGTGTATACACACACGTATACATATTCTCTAGCAAAGTTTTTGTGTATGCATGTGTATTTATTTTATTTAAAATTTTTACATTTGTGTGTATATATATATATATGTTTCAAAGTGACTGATTCCATCAAATTTCATTTATAAAATAAGACATTTTTTGAAACTAACAATCATTTGAAATAAATATGCTTTTATGCTAAAAATAAAATTTAAAAAATATTTCTGTAAATTAATTGAATATAATTATTAATAATTTTGCCAGAGTAAAAAGATGCTATACACAAAATTCAGAAATAGCTCTATAGAAACAATATGGGGTACTTTTACTATAATTTCAAATACATCTTTTTAAATTGAGGTATATTTGGTTTACAGTGTTGTGTTAGTTTCTGGCATACAGCAAAATGATTTATATATATATATATATATATATATATATATATATAT